>NC_140969.1:41382069-41437069 GCF_056783735.1 Eptatretus burgeri | reverse complement strand
TCTCTCTCTCTCTCTCTCTCTCTCTCTCTCTCTCTCTCTCTCTCTCTCTCTCTCTCTCTCTCTCTCTCTCTCTCTCTCTCTCTCTCTCTCTCTCTCTCTCTCTCTCTCTCTCTCTCTCTCTCTCTCTCTCTCTCTCTCTCTCTCTCTCTCTCTCTCTCTCTCTCTCTCTCTCTCTCTCTCTCTCTCTCTCTCTCTCTCTCTCTCTCTCTCTCTCTCTCTCTAACTCTCTCTAACTCTCTCTAACTCTCTCTAACTCTCTCTAACTCTCTCTAACTCTCTCTAACTCTCTCTAACTCTCTCTAACTCTCTCTAACTCTCTCTAACTCTCTCTAACTCTCTCTAACTCTCTCTCTCTCTCTCTCTCTCTCACTGTCTGTCTCTCTCTCTCACTGTCTGTCTCTCTCTCTCTCGAACTCTCTCTCTCTCTCTCTCTCGAACTCTCTCTCTCTCTCTCTCGCACTCTCTCTCTCTCGAACTCTCTCTCTCGATCTCTCTCTCTCGATCTCTCTCTCTCGCACTCTCTCTCTCGACCTCTCTCTCTCGAACTCTCTCTCTCTCTCTCGAACTCTCTCTCTCGAACTCTCTCTCTCGAACTCTCTCTCTCTCCTCTCTCGAACTCTCTCTCTCTCAACTCTCTCTCTCGAACTCTCTCTCTCTCTCTCTCTCTCTCGAACTCTCTCTCTCTCTCGAACTCTCTCTCTCTCTCCGAGACTCTCTCTCTCTCTCTCTCGAACTCTCTCTCTCTCTCTCTCTCTCTCTCTCTCGAACTCTCTCTCTCTCTCTCTCTCGAACTCTCTCTCTCTCTCTCTGAACTCTCTCTCTCTCTCTCTCTCTCTCTCTCTCTCTCGAACTCTCTCTCTCTCGAGCTCTCTCTCTCGAACTCTCTCTCTCGAACTCTCTCTCTCTCTCGAACTCTCTCTCTCGAACTCTCTCTCTCTCTCGAACTCTCTCTCTCGAACTCTCTCTCTCGAACTCTCTCTCTCGAACTCTCTCTCTCGAACTCTCTCTCTCGAACTCTCTCTCTCGAACTCTCTCTCTCTCTCTCGAACTCTCTCTCTCGAACTCTCTCTCTCGAACTCTCTCTCTCGAACTCTCTCTCTCGAACTCTCTCTCTCGAACTCTCTCTCGAACTCTCTCTCTCTCGAACTCTCTCTCGAACTCTCTCTCTCTCGAACTCTCTCTCTCGAACTCTCTCTCTCGAACTCTCTCTCTCTCTCTCTCTCTCGAACTCACTCTCTCTCTCTCTCGAACTCTCTCTCTCTCTCGAACTCTCTCTCTCTCTCTCGAACTCTCTCTCTCTCTCTCGAACTCTCTCTCTCTCTCCCACTCTCTCTCTCTCTCTCTCTCTCTCTCTCTCTCTCTCTCTCTCTCTCTCTCTCTCTCTCTCTCTCTCTCTCTCTCTCTCTCTCTCTGAACTCTCGAACTCTCAACTCTCTCGAACTCTCTCGAACTCTCTCGAACTCTCTCGAACTCTCTCTAACTCGAACTCTCTCGAACTCTCTGGAACCTCTCTCGAACTCTCTCGAACTCTCTCGAACTCTCTCGAACTCTCTCGAACTCTCTCGAACTCTCTCGAACTCTCTCGAACTCTCTCGAACTCTCTCGAACTCTCTCGAACTCTCTCGAACTCTCTCGAACTCTCTCGAACTCTCTCGAACTCTCTCGAACTCTCTCGAACTCTCTCGAACTCTCTCGAACTCTCTCGAACTCTCTCGAACTCTCTCTCTCTCTCGAACTCTCTCGAACTCTCTCGAACTCTCTCTCTCTCTCTCTCTCGAACTCTCTCTCTCTCTCTCTCTCTCTCGAACTCTCTCTCGAACTCTCTCTCTCTCGAACTCTCTCTCTCGAACTCTCTCTCTCTCTCTCTCTCTCGAACTCACTCTCTCTCTCTCTCGAACTCTCTCTCTCTCTCGAACTCTCTCTCTCTCTCGTACTCTCTCTCTCTCTCGAACTCTCTCTCTCTCTCGAACTCTCTCTCTCTCTCGTACTCTCTCTCTCTCTCGAACTCTCTCTCTCTCTCGAACTCTCTCTCTGAACTCTCTCTCTCTAACTCTCTCTAACTCTCTCTCTCTCTCTCTCTCTCTCTCTCTCTCTCTCTCTCTCTCTCTCTCTCTCGAACTCTCTCTCTCTCTCGAACTCTCTCTCTCTCGAACTCTCTCTCTCTCTCGAACTCTCTCTCTCTCTCTCTCTCTCTCTCTCTCGAACTCTCTCTCTCTCGAACTCTCTCTCTCTCTCGAACTCTCTCTCTCTCTCTCTCTCTCTCTCTCTCTCGAACTCTCTCTCTCTCTCGAACTCTCTCTCTCTCGAACTCTCTCTCTCTCTCTCGAACTCTCTCTCTCTCGAACTCTCTCTCTCACTCGAACTCTCTCTCTCACTCGAACTCTCTCTCTCTCTCTCGAACTCTCTCTCTCTCTCTCGAACTCTCTCTCTCTAACTCGAACTCTCTCTCTCTAACTCGAACTCTCGAACTCTCTCTCGAACTCTCTCTCGATCTCTCTCTCGATCTCTCTCTCGATCTCTCTCTCGATCTCTCTCTCGAACTCTCTCTCTCGATCTCTCTCTCTCTCTCGAACTCTCTCTCGAACTCTCTCGAACTCTCTCTCTCGAACTCTCTCGAACTCTCTCTCTCGAACTCTCTCGAACTCTCTCTCTCGAACTCTCTCTCTCGAACTCTCTCTCGAACTCTCTCTCTCGAACTCTCTCGAACTCTCTCTCTCGAACTCTCTCTCTCGAACTCTCTCTCTCGAACTCTCTCTCGAACTCTCTCTCGAACTCTCTCGAACTCTCTCGATCTCTCTCTCGATCTCTCTCTCTCTCTCTCTCTCTCTCGAACTCTCTCTCTCTCGAACTCTCTCTCTCTCTCGAACTCTCTCTCGATCTCTCTCTCGATCTCTCTCTCTCTCTCTCTCTCTCGAACTCTCTCTCTCTCTCGAACTCTCTCTCTCTCTCTCGAACTCTCTCTCTCTCTCGAACTCTCTCTCTCTCTCGAACTCTCTCTCTCGAACTCTCTCGAACTCTCTCGAACTCTCTCGAACTCTCTCTCTCTCTCGAACTCTCTCTCTCGAACTCTCTCGAACTCTCTCGAACTCTCTCGAACTCTCGAACTCTCTCGAACTCTCTCGAACTCTCGATCTCTCTCTCTCGAACTCTCTCTCTCGAACTCTCTCTCTCTCTCGAACTCTCTCTCTCGAACTCTCTCTCTCTCTCGAACTCTCTCTCTCGAACTCTCTCTCTCGAACTCTCTCTCTCGAACTCTCTCTCTCGAACTCTCGAACTCTCGAACTCTCGAACTCCTTTGCAGGGTATTTTATAGACGTCTGATGAAGGATGAATCCAAAGTCGTCCGGATCAGGATTGCTGGTAGGCATTCTTCAGTGTCCCAATTGGTGTACTTCGCTTTTCCAAGTATTCGCCTTGCCCCTGACAGGAACCTGACTCCGAAATTGGCGCCGTTTACATCTGAACTCCGCCACGTGAAGGAGCTCTGGGGTTAACATGGGGTGTGGATTTCTGGGGGGCATGCTTTCTGGCAATGAACGTGCGTTGTCCACCAAATGGGTGTCGTGATTGAGCAGAGCGCTAGGGCTATCTAAGTGGTGTTTTAAATGGATTCTAGTGCATCCTTGTGCTTCGAGCTACATGCCAGAACTTTCCAAACACAAGCATCTGTAATGGTAAGTAGCGTCCATGGTTCGCCGATGTCTTCAAAGGACAGTGGTGAGCGTCCGGTGTGGCGAATGTGGTTGCGGTTATGATGAGGTAGTTGAATCGATTGTAGCGGTTATGGTGATGTTTGTGTGAGCTTAAATGGATGGTAGGATTTCTATTACGGCATTGTGATGGTTATAGAAATGTTGCAGCATTGTGGTTCTAGTCTGGAGAAGAACTGTGGTGATGGTCGGTTCAGGAATGGTGCAAAGTTTGGGGTTTTGGTGCCATATGCTAATGACTGTCTCTTTTTTATTTTTTTTACTGGTGTCTGTGGCATGCATGTTCATGTGACAGAGAAGTGTGTGTGTGTGTGTGTGTGTGTGTGTGTGTGTGTGTGTGTGTGTGTGTGTGTGTGTGTGTGTGTGTGTGTGTGTGTGTGTGTAATAAAATAATGGATAGAAATAAAGACCTGCCTCAAAGCCCTCACAATGCATTTTGTCTCATAAACCCACTAGACATGAGGGAAGGGCTATCTAAAACAAATGCTAATGCAATAACTATCTCAAGACTGCTATATGTTGTATGCCATTGCCTCGGAGGAGTGCCGGCTTCGCAGAACTTCAACAGTATTGTCAAAAAGTCAACGTTGCAATAAAAAAACTCAATTCCTGATCAAATTGATATAAAAACATGAAGTAGGACCACTTTTCATGAGTCGAGTGCATAGTGTACCGTACCGTGATTCGACGAGTGGAAAAGGTAAGACCATTACATAAATGGGACAACTCTTCCATCCTTGTGCATGTATTTATATATTGACTTTGCTGATTTATGATGAGCACTCAATCTTCTTATTCCAAAATAAATGCGATCCTGCTCAATGCTGTCTTGCTATGCCAGCATCGGTTTTACACGTGTAAACAATTACTTGGCGAATTTTTTTTTTTTTGCCAACTCTGTTGGTCTGTAGCGTGTCTGTCTGTCACACAATCTTTGTCCACAGTTCTCAAGGTGTGTGTGTATGTGTACACATAGTTGACCGGCCAAGGAAAGCAACGCTTGATTTTGGTGAAGATGTGAATCCAGATCTGAGAATTTAAGTGTTTCTTCACCATTGAGAGATGGGGCTAAAAACGAGATTGCATGACATCTCAAAGTTGTGGATGGATTAGGATGAAACTTGGTGGACATGTTGGTTGTGTGGCAATGACTAATCAATCCGAGTTTGGTGAAGATCCAAATCTAGATCCGAGAATTTTTTCAAGTGATTCTTCACCATTGAGAGATGGAGCCAAAAACGATATCTGGCACAATGGCACAATATCTCAAAAGGTTATGGATGGATTCTGACAACTTGGTGGACAGGTTGGGAATGCCACCAGGAAGAATAGATTCAATGTTGGTGAGATCTGAATCCAGATTTGGAAGTTGTGGACGGATGCGGAAAAAGTTGTGTTGTGGATGAATTTGGACGAAACTTTGTGGACAGATTGATTGGTTGTGTGATAAAGAGGTAAGAGGGTAAGACCCCTTTGACTCTTTAGACCCGTGAAACCCGTTATGGCTCAATAAACCCCTTTACCCCGAAAACCATTAAGAATATTAGACTCCTGAAGATCCCAACCGAGGGCCTTCCTGTTTTGCCAAGTGTCACGTTGAGTGATTTTTTTTTGTTTTCTTTTTCCTTTCATTCCCTGAGCACTGATCTTTGACGTATGTTCTGATTAAAAATAATAATTAACAAAATTAATCGCTTCCCATCCTGATGAGCAGACTCGACAGGATCAGTAATTTGTCAACATTAAAAACATGGTGTGTCAACAAATGATTGCATTCACGATTTATTAATTGCCTTTTAACCCACCAGTTCCTTCGCTCGTTTATTTGGAGAAGGAAGAAAGAACGAGCGAAGTTTTAAGGCAGTGTGGGGAAAAACAAAAAAACATCGAGTCAATTAAAGGATGAGGAGGAAGTGAATTGATTGGGGAAGGGGGAATACAGGCCTGATGAACATGTGGAAGGCCTAACCAGGTGAGGGAGATGCACAATATCAAATAACCAAACAGGCATGCAGAAGCACGGCAATTAGAAAGTAACAAAACGGAGGAGTGAACAATTCATGGCAACAGACAAATCCAGAACGTTTTGCTGAACTTTGGGAGAAGGTCACTCGGAGATTATAAAAGAGGCTACCAAACCCAGAAAATGGAAATCCCAGGTCAGGTCAGGTATGAGAGCAGCGCGTTGCTGCAACCACTTTCCGCCGGTACTCCAGGCGCCTCCGTCTGGCCATCCCCCAGGAAGATGCCTGGCCCATCCCCATCGCCTTGACATGCTGATCAAACTTCCGCAACCACGAGGCACGTGGTTGGCCCGTTGACCTCCTCCACTCACGACGCTCCCTTGCTGAGAGAATCTGGTGAGCAGGATCAGCGTCAGGAAAACGAGCGACATGTCCATACAGCTGCAGCTGATGCTCACGACGATGCAGGAAACAAATCTCATTTGAGTCTCTCTCAGCAACCGCTCGTTGGACACAAAGTCCGACCAGCGATAGCCAAGGATTCTCCGAAGAGACCTGGTACCAAAGGAATTAAGTGTCCATCTCAGATCCCTGGTCAGAGTCCAAGTCTCACATCCATTGAGCAAGACAGGAAGCACCAAAGACCTGAAGACTCGGACTTTCGTCCTCCCGCACAGGTACCGACAGCGCCACACCCCATGATCCAGTGAATCCATAACTCCCCAGGCCTGACCGAGACGTCTGTTATCCTCTGGCTCACAGCCAGCAGAGACATGAATATCACTGCCAAGGTAAGTGAATCTCTCTGTGACCTCAACATCTTCACTGCAGACAGGATAGCAGCATCCAAATGTCATTGAAAGCCTGGATCTTAGTTTTTACCCAGGTAACCCATAATCCCAGTGGCTCTGATTCCTCATTCAGCACCTCGAGGACCCTCAAAAAGATATCCAGTCTCTACAAAGATTACTGAATCACCTGCGAAATCAAGGTCAGAGATCTTTACATTCCCAAACGATGCACCACAGCTTGATCTCTCTGACATCCTCCCCAGAATCCAGTCCATACAAGTGCTGAAAAGTGTGTGGGCCAGTACACACCCCTGACTAACTCCAGTAACAACTGGAAATAAGTCAGAGATGGTACCACCACATCTCGCAGCACTCTCAGTACAAGAGTATAGTTCAGACATCAGATTAATCGGTTTTGTTGGCACCCCACAAAGACCAATAATCCACCAGAGAACATCTCGATTCACTGAATCAAACGCTTTACAGAGATCAACATCGGCTGCGAGAAGCCCCTGCCAAAACTCTCGTCTGCATTTGGTGAGGACCCGAAGAGAAAGGATATGGTCAATCGTTGACCTCTTTGGTGTAAAGCCTGAATTCTGAATGCTGGTTCTCAGGCCTAAGTCACATTTGCCACGACAGCCGTGGGTCTCCAAAATCTACGGCCACTAGCAATTGTACGGCAGCCGCAGTATTTCCACGGTCACACAAGGTAGCAGTCACATATGTTTTTATTTTTCGGGGAGCCGCACGGTGTATTTAGAAATTGTGGAGACCGAAAACATGGGGTTGCCGTACGGTCTTTAATTTGAAGTCGCACGGTGACCTTAGGGGGGCCCTACGGCGGCCATATAATTTAAGGCAGATGCAAGGTATCCTCAAGGTGACCACATGAGGGCCCGAAGGCGAACGTGCGGCCAGACGGATGGTAACGAGTGGGTTCATTAGTTTTTTTTTTTTATTTGTTTTTTTTTTTTTCGGCTTGTCGAATTGCTACGGCGAACGTAGAAATGAAAAAAAGTTATAATTCCACAGCGACCCCTACGGCTTGTAAAAGATAGCCAAATGACGGAGGGCCACCCTGAGGCCACCACAGAAACTCTGTGGCCGCCGCACGTTTCTATCAATTCAGAGGGCGTACGGTCGCCGTATCCTCGCCGTCGAGCAAATGTGACTTAGGCCTCAAGAAGATGGTGGCGAACCCTATCGAGAATTATTCAAGCAAAGACCTTGCCGGGCATTGAGAGCAGCGTCACCCCTCGGTAGTTGTTGCATTCCTGGCGATCACCCTTCCCTTTCCAGAGAGGGACAACAAGGCCCCTCTTCCAGTCAGTTGGGATGATGCCTGTGTTACAGGCAGAGAACAGAACTGCATGCAACGACACGAGTGCAGCATTTCCACCAGCCTTGAGAAGTTCAGCATGGATGCCACAGATCCCTGGAGCTTTACCCCATTTCAACCGATTCACCGCAGCCCGTGTTTCCACAAGCGAAGGTGGACCACAGTGGATTTGAGGGTCAGCAATTGGGATTGTAACGCCCCTGATGTCCAACTCGACAGCTGGTGGATCAGTCTGGTACAACCGCTCAAAGTAACCGGTCCAACTGGCCTTCACTTTGGACTCCTCTGTCAAGAGCCCTCCTCTGCTCAAACTGCAGTACACTGAGGGATGGGTTTGGATGAACGTAATGTGTGAATTCCCTTGTAAGCAGGACGAGAATCGCTTGACCACAGTTGATGCTCTACCCCCTCACAGATTCCTCGCACATTGGCCTCCTTGTCCACCCTTAGCGCACGTGCAGTTTTACGCCTCAGCTCCCTGAACATCTCAGCTCTGTCATTTAGCCTCTCATTGCGACTCTGGGCAATGATATCCAGTGTCCTTTGAGAGACTAAATTCTTCTTCGCCCTCCAGTGAGTTCCAAGACGTCCACCAGCAACATCAAGGATGCTGGTCTTGAAGGCACTTCAGAACTCTTCAGGATCCCGCAAAGCACTTCAACCCCCCCCCCCCCAAATCTCCACTCGGCCTGTTCGCAAACTCCTCAGCTACCCTCTCTTCCTTCAGCTTGCCAACATCCAGCCTAGGATGGGATGGTACCATTCTCCTGGATTTAAGGTGCAACTTAAGAGTTTCTACCATAAGCCTATGGTCAGTATTGAGGAACTGAGCACTCTGGTAGACCCTTCAGTTCTGGATCATCCTCTAGCGACCATCACGAGCACATGTCAATCTCCTTTGACACCGCCAGCGTTGGAATACCAAGTCCAGCAATGAGCTTTTGGGTGCTGAAACCATGAACTAGCCACCCTAAGTCCATGACTTCTTTCAAAGTCAAGGAACTTAGTGCTATTCTGGTTCATAGTTCCTGACCCATGGGGACCAACACACGTCTCATAACCATCCCTATCAGTTCCAGTCGATACATTGAAATCCCCCAAGACTAGAAGTGTATCTCGCTTGGGGCACTAATCAACCACAGACTCGAGTGTGGTATATAATGCGTCCTTCACAGTGAGATCACTCGCCTCAGTCGGAGCATATACAGAGACCAGGGAAGTGACACCCAAGGAGTGACGAATCCTTCGTCTCATAATACGCTCGTTGACCAGTGTTACCTCTTTCCATTGGAGTCAGCTTATTGGATGCAGCTACAGGAACTCCTTGGGCATGGTAACCATCAGAGCGACCAGACCAATAGTATGTGTAACCAACCGCCATGATCTCGCTGCAATACCAATGTCCAGACGCTTGAGCTCAGATGATAGAGACAGATGATCATCCTCTCTTAGGAATAGGACATTCCAGGCACCCAACCGAAGGGACTGTTTCAGGTTAATCCAAGGAGACCGCCGTCTGATGGATGACACCTCAGCACCACCCCAATACACTCTCCCGCAATCCGACCCAGAAATGTTTCCCCCCCTATCAAAGATTGGGGGTCCCGAAGGCTTTGCCCCAATCCCGTCATCCGGTGGGTTGCCCTGTGAAGGGAAGCTGCACAGGAGGTACTCCCATGGAGTGGGTTTTCAGATTTCTTTTATGCTTCTGGAATGTTTTGTGGAATGAAGGGTTTTACGGTGGGACAAGTGCAAATCCTGCCACCAACCCCTAATAAGTAACCCAACTGCAGGAGGACGTCCGCAGACACATTCGGGCACTAGATAAATCCCACAAGTCATCAAATTGTCTTGGGGAAGATGGAATTGCACCCCACTGAGTGTGGAGAGAAAAGTGGCATCACGGATACCTAGCATGCCATGGAAGACTTCACCGGCTGTGTTCATCTGCTTGTGTCTGTATGATTTATGTTGCAGCTCCTCTGGCGACCCTTAGATTCTGTAAAAAAAAAAAAATGTTTAAAGGTGGAGGAGATGTGGTTGTAGTCGGTGGGGAAAGAGGGTTATTTTAGAGGAAAGGAATGATTGTGGATTTGGCATCTTAAACTGCACCCAAATCAATTGTCTCTCCACCTCCTCCTTTCCACAACTATTTCCAGTTTCACCTTCCATAGAGTCCTCCTCCAGCCTCGTATTCCTAATGTTGTTAATCCATCACATAATCATCCTCCATTCTCCTTTCATTATTACTGTTTACGTTTTTAGGTTCGAAAGTTGGCAAGGTTCATGAAGTACGTGTTGATTCCTGTCCAAAATCTCCTTGTATCCTCAAAAAGGGGAAAAACTACACCATCACTGTTACTTTCACCAGTGGTAAGTCATCCATTATTCTGACTTTCTCTGCTTAAGATTGACTTATAGGAAAGAGTAAATGCATTTCAAATGTTGATCTATCTTGTATTGGTTCAACTGTTATTAACCAAGCGTGATGCTGTTTTGCAGAGGTTAACAGCACCAAGTGTGAAGCAAAGGTGTATGGAGTGGTGGATCATATTCCTCTCCCCTTTCCCATCCCCATAACGGATGGTTGTAAGAGCGGTATAAACTGCCCCATCAAAGCTGGTCAAACATACAGCTATGTCTCCACGTTACCTGTGAAGCGAAGTTACCCTGATGTAAGTTATTCTTTTTTTCTTTTCTTTTTTAAACGATTATTTATTTATTTATTTATTTATTTATTTCTAGCTGGCCCATTACCTGGCATTTATCATTATTCAATATTTCCTCGACCTATGATGAAGCTCTCACTGATTTTTCTCAGCATCGTAAAATATTGTTGCTGATCTGGGGTTCGAGGCTTGCCACGAGGGGCTTTGAGGCTTGTCCTTCCCGGACGCCCGGTCCTGAGGTCGCTGGGCACAAACTCCATGCAGCAGGTTGCGAGGGAACCATGAACGCTAATTTGTAATGCCAATCCTGCAAGGTTCCACTCCCTCGCATGATGCCTTGGGAGTGGATGGCCGCATCAAAGGGGGAGGGGGGGTGGCGTCTCATGCCCTCGATGCGTACTTGTATTAACGTACTTTAGCAGGTCCATGCTGGACTACTGGAGGAAAAGACAGAATGAACTGTTCTAGTTTAGGAAATATTGAATAATTAACAATGCAAGCAATTTATTTATAAAGCGAGGGTGAAGAAAGTCATGTGAAAAATAAAGGGTTTTATTACACAACAATATGTACAGCAAGGAAAGTGAGGATTCCTGAGATGCAGCAAAAGAAATGCAATTATTTTCAAAAGAAGACAGTGCAGAGCAAACTCGATACAAACTTTACTGTCTTGTGCAGACGTTACAGGTGCCATCAGACACACACACACACACACACACACACACACACACACACACACACACACACACACACACACACACACACACACACACACACACACACACACACACACACACACACACACACACACACACACACACACACACACACACACACACACACACACACACACACACACACACACACACACACACACACACACACACACACACACACACACACACACACACACACACACACACACACACACACACACACACACACACACACGGAAACTGGAGAGCAAAGGAGAGAAAGGTTGAGGTGTGGGTGACTTCTGTATCTGGTGCGGTTGATTGACCAACGCAACCCAGTCACTAGATGAGGAGGGGGAGGGGCAGGAGGAAAGAAGGAAGAAAACTAGAGTTGTCTATGGTATGTGAGTGAAGAGGTGCAAATATAATGCAGAAGAGGAAGAGTGAAGGGGTGTGTATCTGCAGTTGCTCATTTAGTTGGGTTTTTTTTCTTTCTTTCTTGTGTTCACAGCAGACGAGATACTAGACTGGAGAGACTGAACCTGTGAGAAAGTCTGTATGTGAGGCCTCCTTTCCCCTCATGCTGTTTTCCAGGTCTAGACCCTCCTCACACCCAGGAGAAGACTGTCTGACCTCTCATGGATGACCGCGGCAGCGCGACCGACTGGTTTGAGGACTGACAGACTCTGGATCATAGCCTTCCTAGAATGATCCTTTGCAGCTATTTTATAGAGGTTATGCGAAGAATGAGCTAGAAATCAAATGAAAACGCTCTATAGGCATTCCTGAGCAGTCCCATTGGTGTGCAGATGCCTCCCCAAGAAGGAGCTGCGCCCCGTGAGGCTTCGAAGCCGAAAATGACCTCATTCACCCCCGAACTGTCATGCAATGGAGCTCCAAGATTAACATGGGGTGTAGGTTTTTGGGATCTTATGCTGGGCACCAAATGAGGGTCACTATTTAGTGGGATTCCAGGGCTTCTCTTTCCCTCTTTCTTTCTCTCTTTCTCTTTTTTTTTTTTCCTCTTTTTTTTTTTTTTCTCTCTCTCCATACAGAAGGGAAGCACGGGGGAAAATTCTCTCTGAAAAAATGGTTCGGTTCGACTTGCATTTGACAGGGGGACTTGAGGGGGAGGCTTACCTAGAGTCCTCCATTTTACCTTTATCCCCTTATACCTTCATGGATTTTAATGTGCAGTACCATACTCACCTGCAAGCTGTCCAGCCTCGGTTTAAATCTCTGCCCAGCTATAAGCTGTTATCCTGGTGCTTCACAGGCAGGGTGATTCATCAATGTGTGTTGTCCATCAGATAGCCTTTAAACTATCTTGTCCACTGGCAGTTGGTGGAGGTTAAAGATCCCAAAATGCCATTCGTAGAGAGTAGGCAAGCTATCACTGGCACCCTGCCCAAATTAAAAAAAATCTCCACCCTCAGTCGAGTATTCTGCAATGGAGTGACAACCCATCCAGGAACGTAACCCTTTTTTCTGGCTGGCCCATTTACATGCCAATGTGTGTGCTTGTGGGCGCTCTGATATAATGAATATATCTATAATGAGTAGCGGTACATTCGAAGTACACTGTCCCCATGCCAAATAATAAATCATTCAGTGCGTGACATCGCCGGGGTGCCCAGCGATGCTCCCTTGCAGCATATGGAGTCGGAATTGGGAGGGAGAGGTGTACAATAATTGATTGATTAATTGCATGATTAACTAAAGTAAATAATTATCTTAAAATAACTAATTTTCTCAATCGATTGCCGAATAGCATACTTGAACTACCACTGGTTCATCCAAATCTGCAACTTTTTGAAAATTAAATAAATTGATTGATTAATTAATCAATCAAAAATACCCTTTATAGCCAAATCGCTTGGTTACGGTCATGTCCAAATATCAGCTTCCTTGCTCAAAAGGTGCCTGAAATATTGCCAGGATGAGAACTAAAATGTATCGATAATTAACAATTGATTGATTTAATCAAAAAAAATAACATTTTTGCCAAAGCACATCTTCACTTTTGTCTTCAAATTTCAGCTTCCCAGCTCAAAGGATGGCTGAGTTGCCCTGACAAGCAAGAAGGACAATAATTGATCAATAAATCAAAAATTCCCTTGTTAGCCAAATTGCTTGGTCACTGTCATGTCCAAATATGAGCTTTCTTGCTCAAAAGGTGCCTCAGATATTGCCAGGATGAGAAATAAAATAAGTATTAAATTGACAATTAATTGATTATATTAAAAAATTTTAAAACTTTTTGCCAAAGCACATCTTCACTTTTCTCCCCAAATTTAAGCTTCCAAGATCAAAGGATGGCTGAGATATCACCAGGACAAACAAACAAGAAGATGTCATGCAGAGCACGATACTTGAAAAATGCATAAAACAGATTTCACCTCAAAAATAATTGGCTGGTTGAATTCAGTGACCTGAAATATAAATTCTCTTCAAATTTCATGTCATTCAGATGAAAATTGAGGATTTTAGAAATACTGCCTTCGTTGACCTTTTGACCTCAAAAACAATAGGCTCCTTATGACAAACGGTACCAAGTTAAGTTTTGTTTAAAATTGTGACCTGTAGGTGACAGACTGACTGAATAACAAAATCGCCGAACCAATATACTTGAAAAATCTTTGATTTTACAAGTAACAAAAAGACGTCATGCAGAGCATAATACTGTACTTGCAAAATGCATGAAACAAATTTGACCTCAAAATAATTGGTGGTTGAATTCAGTAACCTCATATGCAAATTATCTTCAAATTTCAGAAAAATAAATACACTTTAGCTGTTGACCCTTGGCCAATGTTGACCTTTAGACCTCAAACAATAGGCTTCTTCCTTATGACAAACTCTACCATGTGGTGAAGATCAGTTAAAATTTTTGACCTGTTATGGATAGACAAGCAGACAGCCAGAATAACAATCGATTGACCCATATACTTGAAAAATCTTCAATTTTGCAAGTAACAAGAAAACAAACTGAGTGAAAACCGAGTACTCCCTTGCTTTGGCGCCCAGCAATGACGTCATGCATTGCCTGGATATGCCATTGGGAAGAAGTGGTGAACAACAAACTAATTGTCACATGAATTCTTGTAGCTTCTCCCACATTGTACGTTAACAAGATAGACAATGAGTTATCTTGCTATGTTTACATATCATCTTTTTGAAAGGTTGATTGAACTTGTATTAATAACAATTTATAAAATAGGTTGCAAGAGAGATAGTGATTCTGTTTTTGATCTGAGATAAATTCCTGACCAATATGGTATGGTGAAGTATGTCATTTTGCACATTTTTAATAGGATATGAAGAAGGTATGCCTTATTGGGGAGAGGAGACGCTGCTGTGAAACAAAAATTCCATTACCAGAAAGAAAAAAAATTCTCCTCTGTGGGAGGAGGGACAGAGTTGGTGGAGGGGAGGAGGAGGAGGGACAGAGTTGGTGGAGGGGAGGAGGAGGAGGGACAGAGTTGGTGGAGGGGAGGAGGAGGAGGGACAGAGTTGGTGGAGGGGAGGAGGAGGAGGGACAGAGACAGAGGAGGAGACAGAGACAGAGACAGAGGAGGAGGGACAGAGTCGGTGGAGGGGAGGAGGAGGAGGGACAGAGTCGGTGGAGGGGGAGGAGGAGGAGGGACAGAGTCAGGGGAGACAGAGGAGGAGGAGGAGGGACAGAGTCGGTGGAGGGGAGGAGGAGGAGGAGGGACAGAGTCGGTGGAGGGAGGAGGAGGAGGAGGGACAGAGTCGGTGGAGGGGAGGAGGAGGAGGGACAGAGACAGAGACAGAGACAGAGACAGAGACAGAGACAGAGACAGAGTCGGGGGAGGGGAGGAGGAGGAGGGACAGAGACAGAGACAGAGACAGAGACAGAGACAGAGACAGAGTCGGGGAGGAGGAGGAGGGACAGAGTCGGTGGAGGGGAGGAGGAGGAGGAGGGACAGAGTCGGTGGAGGGGAGGAGGAGGAGGAGGGACAGAGTCGGGGAGGAGGAGGAGGAGACAGAGACAGAGGGAGGAGGAGGAGGGACAGAGTCAGAGGAGGGACAGAGTCGGGGAGGGAGGAGGAGGAGGGACAGAGACAGAGGGACAGAGACAGAGGAGGAGGAGGAGGACAGAGGAGGAGGAGACAGAGACAGAGTCGGTGGAGGAGGAGGAGGAGGAGGAGGGACAGAGTCGGTGGAGGGTAGGAGGAGGAGGAGGGACAGAGTCGGGGAGGGAGGAGGAGGAGGGACAGAGACAGAGACAGAGACAGGAGACAGAGGGACAGAGTCGGTGGAGGGGAGGAGGAGGAGGAGGGACAGAGTCGGTGGGGGAGGAGGAGGAGGGACAGAGTCGGTGGGGGGAGGAGGAGGAGGGACAGAGTCGGTGGGGGGGGAGGAGGAGGAGGGACAGAGTCGGTGGGGGGAGGAGGAGGAGGAGGGACAGAGTCGGTGGAGGGGAGGAGGAGGAGGAGGGACAGAGTCGGGGGAGGAGGAGGAGGGACAGAGACAGAGACAGAGACAGAGACAGAGACAGAGTCGGGGGAGGGGAGGAGGAGGAGGGACAGAGACAGAGACAGAGACAGAGACAGAGACAGAGTCGGGGGAGGGGAGGAGGAGGAGGGACAGAGTCGGTGGGGGGAGGAGGAGGAGGGACAGAGTCGGTGGGGGGAGGAGGAGGAGGGACAGAGTCGGTGGAGAGGAGGAGGAGGGACAGAGTCGGTGGAGGAGGAGGAGGAGGAGGGACAGAGACAGAGACAGAGACAGAGACAGAGACAGAGTCGGAGGGGAGGAGGAGGAGGGACAGAGTCGGAGGAGGGGAGGAGGAGGAGGGACAGAGTCGGTGGGGGGGAGGAGGAGGAGGGACAGAGTCGGGGGAGGAGGAGGAGGGACAGAGTCGGGGGAGGAGGAGGAGGGACAGAGTCGGGGGAGGAGGAGGAGGGACAGAGTCGGTGGGGGGAGGAGGAGGAGGGACAGAGTCGGTGGGGGGGAGGAGGAGGAGGGACAGAGTCGGTGGGGGGGGAGGAGGAGGAGGGACAGAGTCGGTGGGGGGGAGGAGGAGGAGGGACAGAGTCGGGGGGGGGAGGAGGAGGAGGGACAGAGACAGAGACAGAGACAGAGACAGAGACAGAGACAGAGACAGAGACAGAGACAGAGACAGAGAGGTCGGAGGAGGAGGAGGGACAGAGACAGAGACAGAGACAGAGACAGAGACAGAGACAGAGACAGAGACAGAGACAGAGACAGAGACAGAGTCGGGGGAGGGGAGGAGGAGGAGGGACAGAGACAGAGACATAGACAGAGACAGAGACAGAGACAGAGACAGAGACAGAGACAGAGTCGGTGGGGGGGAGGAGGAGGAGGGACAGAGACAGAGACAGAGACAGAGACAGAGACAGAGACAGAGACAGAGACAGAGACAGAGACAGAGACAGAGACAGAGACAGAGACAGAGTCGGTGGGGGGGAGGAGTAGGAGGGACAGAGTCGGTGGGGGGAGGAGTAGGAGGGACAGAGTCGGTGGGGGGGAGGAGTAGGAGGGACAGAGACAGAGACAGAGACAGAGACAGAGACAGAGACAGAGACAGAGACAGAGACAGAGACAGAGACAGAGACAGAGACAGAGACAGAGACAGAGACAGAGACAGAGACAGAGACAGAGACAGAGACAGAGACAGAGACAGAGACAGAGACAGAGACAGAGACAGAGACAGAGTCGGTGGGGGGGAGGAGGAGGAGGGACAGAGACAGAGACAGAGACAGAGACAGAGACAGAGACAGAGACAGAGACAGAGACAGAGACAGAGACAGAGACAGAGTCGGTGGGGGGGAGGAGGAGGAGGGACAGAGACAGAGACAGAGACAGAGACAGAGACAGAGACAGAGACAGAGACAGAGACAGAGACAGAGACAGAGACAGAGACAGAGACAGAGACAGAGACAGAGACAGAGACAGAGACAGAGACAGAGACAGAGACAGAGACAGAGACAGAGACAGAGACAGAGACAGAGACAGAGACAGAGACAGAGACAGAGACAGAGACAGAGTCGGGGGAGGGGAGGAGGAGGAGGAGGAGGGACAGAGACAGAGACAGAGACAGAGACAGAGACAGAGACAGAGACAGAGACAGAGACAGAGACAGAGACAGAGACAGAGACAGAGACAGAGACAGAGACAGAGACAGAGTCGGGGGAGGGGAGGAGGAGGAGGGACAGAGACAGAGACAGAGACAGAGACAGAGACAGAGACAGAGACAGAGACAGAGACAGAGACAGAGACAGAGACAGAGACAGAGACAGAGACAGAGACAGAGACAGAGACAGAGACAGAGACACAGACAGAGACAGAGACAGAGACAGAGACAGAGACACAGTCGGGGGACGCGAGGAGGAGGAGGGACAGAGACAGAGACAGAGACAGAGACAGAGACAGAGACAGAGACAGAGACAGAGACAGACACAGACACAGAGACAGAGACAGAGACAGAGACAGAGACAGAGACAGAGACAGAGACAGAGTCGGGGAGGGGGAGGAGGAGGGACAGAGACAGAGACAGAGACAGAGACAGAGACAGAGACAGAGACAGAGACAGAGACAGAGACAGAGACAGAGACAGAGACAGAGACAGAGACAGAGACAGAGACAGAGACAGAGACAGAGACAGAGACAGAGACAGAGTCGGGGAGGGGAGGAGGAGGAGGGACAGAGACAGAGACAGAGACAGAGCCAGAGACAGAGACAGAGACAGAGACAGAGACAGAGACAGAGACAGAGACAGAGACAGAGACAGAGACAGAGACAGAGACAGAGACAGAGACAGAGACAGAGACAGAGACAGAGACAGAGACAGAGACAGAGACAGAGACAGAGACAGAGACAGAGACAGAGACAGAGACAGAGACAGAGACAGAGACAGAGACAGAGACAGAGACAGAGACAGAGACAGAGACAGAGACAGAGACAGAGACAGAGACAGAGACAGAGACAGAGACAGAGACACAGACAGAGTCGGGGAGGGGAGGAGGAGGGAGGGACAGAGACAGAGACAGAGACAGAGACAGAGACAGAGACAGAGACAGAGACAGAGACAGAGACAGAGACAGAGACAGAGACAGAGACAGAGACAGAGACAGAGACAGAGACAGAGACAGAGACAGAGACAGAGACAGAGACAGAGACAGAGACAGAGTCGGGGGAGGGGAGGAGGAGGAGGGACAGAGACAGAGACAGAGACAGAGACAGAGACAGAGACAGAGACAGAGACAGAGACAGAGACAGAGAGGGGGGAGGGGGGG
Source organism: Eptatretus burgeri (assembly GCF_056783735.1). Taxonomy (NCBI): domain Eukaryota; kingdom Metazoa; phylum Chordata; class Myxini; order Myxiniformes; family Myxinidae; genus Eptatretus; species Eptatretus burgeri. The sequence goes on along the minus strand of NC_140969.1, from coordinate 41,418,618 downwards.
AGGAGGAGGGACAGAGACAGAGACAGAGACAGAGACAGAGACAGAGACAGAGACAGAGTCGGGGAGGAGGAGGAGGGACAGAGACAGAGACAGAGACAGAGACAGAGACAGAGTCGGGGGAGGGGAGGAGGAGGAGGGACAGAGACAGAGACAGAGACAGAGACAGAGACAGAGACAGAGTCGGGGGAGGGGAGGAGGAGGAGGGACAGAGACAGAGACAGAGACAGAGACAGAGACAGAGACAGAGACAGAGACAGAGACAGAGACAGAGACAGAGACAGAGACAGAGACAGAGACAGAGACAGAGACAGAGACAGAGACAGAGACAGAGACAGAGACAGAGACAGAGACAGAGACAGAGACAGAGACAGAGACAGAGACAGAGACAGAGACAGAGACAGAGACAGAGACAGAGACAGAGACAGAGACAGAGACAGAGACAGAGACAGAGACAGAGACAGAGACAGAGACAGAGACAGAGTCGGGGGAGGGGAGGAGGAGGAGGGACAGACAGAGACAGAGTCGGGGGAGGGGAGGAGGAGGAGGGACAGACAGAGACAGAGTCGGGGGAGGGGAGGAGGAGGAGGGACAGACAGAGACAGAGTCGGGGGAGGGGAGGAGGAGGAGGGACAGACAGAGACAGAGTCGGGGAGGGGAGGAGGAGGAGGGACAGACAGAGACAGAGTCGGGGGAGGGGAGGAGGAGGAGGGACAGACAGAGACAGAGTCGGGGGAGGGGAGGAGGAGGAGGGACAGACAGAGACAGAGTCGGGGGAGGGGAGGAGGAGGAGGGACATTGATGAGTTGCTCACAAAACTTTCTGGGGGGAAACCCTTCACAAAGCCAGATAAGCCACACCTACCAGCAGTTGGTCTTGTTGAAAACTTCACGTGAATTTGTCACAAGAAACACACATTGGGGATTGTTCAGATATGCATGCTTACCATTTGGCATGTCAACAGTGCCATCTGTGTTCCAACCCCCAATGGAAAATTTGCTGGTGGGGATTCCAGGAGTCGTGGTCCACCTTGATGATTTGTTAGTAACGGGAAATTCCATTAGCGACCATCTTTGCAACCTTAAGAGCGTCTTGAAGTTGCAAGATGCGGGATTGCGATTACAATGACATAAGGGCTTTTTTTCTTGCTGCTGAAGTCAATACCTCGGCCACATGTTAACTGTAAACGGGATACAGCTGACAGATGAGAAGGTCAGGGCAATCACCGAGACACCTGCACCAAAGAATGTAAAAGAACTGGAGGTCTTGTTTGGGCTACTGAACTACTATAGCAAGTTTTTGCTGGATTTAGCATCTGCCTTTGAGCCTCTGCATGGCCTACTTTGGAAGGAGGTGTGCTGGCAATGGAATAAGGATCAACAAGGAGCATTCCAAAAAGGCAAAGTGCTTGCTGAAATCCACACACGTCCTGACTCATTACGATGATTGCAAGAAACTAGTGGTGTCATGTGATGCCACTCCAAATGATGTCGGAGCATTGCTGGCACACATAATGCCAGATAGGACAGAGAGACCAATCGGGTATGCTTCGCGCATGTTGAGTAATGTAAAGTGCAGATACTCGCAGGTCGATAAGGAAGGCCTCAGTAATTTTTGGAGTTAAGAAATTCCACAGCTATCTGAATGGCCATGCCTTTCAAATATATACAGACCACTAGCCCTTGCTAGTTATTGACATCACCTCGAGTTCAGCATTGGGCATTAACCCTTGCAGCCTACGATTGTCATATCATATACAAACCTGACATGGCCAATGCCGACGCGCTGAGCCATCTTCCACGTGCACTGAGTGGGCCTGATGCTCCAATTCCAGGAGAAGTTACTCTCTTGATGGACACGATGGAGAGTTCACTGATCACCCCTACGCATGTATGGCTAATGACAGGCAGGGACCCTGTGCTTTCACGCCGCGTTTGTGAGTACATCATCGGGGATTGGCCATGCACATTGCCACAGGAAGAGTTCAAACTATTCGCTAGTCATAAGCAGGAACTGAGTGTTAATGTAGGTTGTGTGCTATGGGGAGCACGGGTGGTACTGCCACCCCAATGCTGACGTCAGAGGGTTGGCAGGTTGCATGAGGGCCACCCAGGTATTGCAAGGATGAAGGCTTTGGCACGAAGATACATGTGATGCCATGCGAATGGATATTGACTTGGAGCAAAGAGTTAAAAGATGTCATGAATGTCAGGCATTCCAGAAACTTCCTTCCAAAGCACCACTGCATCCTTGGGAGCACCCTAGTCAACCATGGTCATGCATACATGTCGACTATGCGGGTCCAGTTGAAGGGAAGATGCTATTCATTATGGTCGATGCATACTCAAAGTGGATTGAAGTATTTGTCACTTTGAAAATGGCGAGTGAAGTCACGATTGACAAATTGCGAAAAGCATTCGATGCACACAGCAGACCTCAAACTCTTGTCAGACAATGAGCCGTGTTTCATGAGCGAAGAATTTGCAAGATTTGTGAAAAAGAATGGAGTTGGACACGTCAGGAATGCTCCATACCATCCAGTGACAAATGGGTGAGTGGAACGTGCGGTGCAAACTGAAATTGCCACTGCGTAAAATGAGTGGTCCCTTGCACACTCACGTGTCGTGATTTCTCGAGTTATCGCACAACACTGCAGTCCACAATGACACAGACACCGGCAGAGATGCTCATGAACAGGAAACTCTGTACATGTAAAAACACGGTTGTACCCAACATCAATACCACAGTTGAGCATAAACAGCTGTCACAAAAATTAGCTCAAGATTTGTGGACAATTCAGGAGTTTGAAATTGGACAATATATTTCAGTTGAAGGGAAGATGCTATTCATTATGGACAATATATTGGACAATATATTTGGACAATATATTTCAGTTGAAGGGAAGATGCTATTCATTATGGTCGATGCATACTCAGTGGATTGAAGTATTTGTCACTTTGCATACTCAGTGGATTGAAAGTATGCAACTCAGTGGATGCATACTCAGTGGATTGAAGTATTTGTCGTGATTTCTCGAGTTATCGCACAACACTGCAGTCCACAATGACAGACACCGGCAGAGATGCTCATGAACAGGAAACTCTGTACATGTAAAAACACGGTTGTACCCAACATCAATACCACAGTTGAGCATAAACAGCTGTCACAAAAATTAGCTCAAGATTTGCGGACAATTCAGGAGTTTGAAATTGGACAATATATTTCAGTTGAAGGGAAGATGCTATTCATTATGGACAATATATTGGACAATATAATTGGACAATATATTTCAGTTGAAGGGAAGATGCTATTCATTATGGTCGATGCATACTCAGTGGATTGAAGTATTTGTCACTTTGAAAATGGCGAGTGAAGTCACGATTGACAAATTGCGAAAAGCATTCGATGCACACAGCAGACCTCAAACTCTTGTCAGACAATGAGCCGTGTTTCATGAGCGAAGAATTTGCAAGATTTGTGAAAAAGAATGGAGTTCGACACGTCAGGAATGCTCCATACCATCCAGTGACAAATGGGTGAGTGGAACGTGCGGTGCAAACTGAAATTGCCACTGCGTAAAATGAGTGGTCCCTTGCACACTCACGTGTCGTGATTTCTCGAGTTATCGCACAACACTGCAGTCCACAATGACACAGACACCGGCAGAGATGCTCATGAACAGGAAACTCTGTACATGTAAAAACACGGTTGTACCCAACATCAATACCACAGTTGAGCATAAACAGCTGTCACAAAAATTAGCTCAAGATTTGCGGACAATTCAGGAGTTTGAAATTGGACAATATATTTCAGTTCAAAATCACAGCTCGGTTGACAAGTGGGTACCCAGTTACATTGCCAAGTGAATGGGTCCTGTTTCATACACTGTGGATGTGTCAACTGGAGGCATGCAGATGTGGAAGCGACATGCCGACCAGATCAGACACCGAGCTTCGAGGTTGTCATCAAGATTTTTCAGCAGAAGTGGAGGAAACTCCTGAACATCAGGGGAGCGACACACAAATACCTGAGGAGAGCAATGCTGCAGTGGATGACATTGAGGGCCCCAAAGTCAACATTGTTCCAGAGCCCGTCAGGAGGCGTTACCCACAAAGAGATTGAAAACCAAAACAACCAGATTGCTGTGGCTGTAAAAATAATTTAAGGCCAAAGCATGCAATGTACAAAGACTGAAGTATTCATTGCTCTCATTGATATATTGTGTACTACATGACCGTAAGCCATGGATGGGCATTTCTGGAGAATTTAGGATTACAATTGTTTTTGGGGGAGGGTTTAAAATGATGTTAATTGTCTGAAGAGGAGGAGGATGTGTGATTTATTGCTATATTGTGTCTGCACATGCGTGGACAGGCCTGGTGTGCGGTGGTTGGATTTAAAGCTTGTTTGACATTGACATTGGTGGCGTTCTGATAACCCGTGTTTCTCTTTGCCTCTTGACACGCATTTTGGTTCTGGGAGAACTGCACAGCTAACTCTGGCAGAAACCAAAACCGCTCATCACCTATCTAACAGCATCCCTACCATGTAGCATGGTGGTGGCAGCATCATGCTCTGGGGATGCTTTACAGCAGCAGGGACTGGAAGACTTGTAAGGATAAAGGGAACAATTAATGGAGCCAAATACAGGCAAATCCTTGAGGAGAACCTGCTTCAGAGTGTGAAAGCCCTCAGACTGTGGTGAAGATTTATATTCTATCAGGACAATGACCCCAAGCATGCAGACAAAAATGTTAGAATGACTTCAAAACAAGATCGTGAAAGTCCCTGAGTCGCATTGAGAATCTGAATCTCATAACGCTAGGTCGCATTGAGAATCTGAGAACTTGAATCGCATTGAGAATCTGTGGAAAGACTTGAATATTGCTGTTCATTGATGCTCCCCATCCAACTTGACAGAGCTTGAGGACATCTGCAAAGAAGAATGAGAGGAAATCCCCAAATCCAGATTTGTAAAGCTGATAGACATGTCCAAGAAGACTTGAAGCTGTAATAGCTGCCAAAGGCATTTCTACAAAGTATTGACTGGGGGGGGGGGGTGGGGGGGTTAAATACTTATTGACTCAAAACATTTCAGCTTTTCATTTTTAAATTACTTGTAATATTTTCTACAAACTTGTTTTCACTTTGCTATTATGGGGTATTTTGTGTAGACTGGTGACAAAAAATTGAAATATAATCCATTTTAAATTCAGGCTGTAACACAACAAAATGTGATAAAAGTCGAGGAGTGTGAATACTTTCTGAAGGCACATGTACAATCATCAATATTTTTTTTGCTCTGATCAATATGTAATGCATGTGTGTCATTCTATGATGAATATCAAGGGAAAGGGAATAAGTGGCCATTTTTCCACATGTAAAAATTGCATTTGTAAGTTTACTCTTAGTAAAAGTGTGTGTGTGTGTGTGTGTGTGTGTGTGTGTGTGTGTGTGTGTGTGTGTGTGTGTGTGTGTGTGTGTGTGTGTGTGTGTGTGTGTGTGTGTGTGTGTGTGTGTGTGTGTGTGTGTGTGTGTGTGTGTGTGTGTGTGTGTGTGTGTGTGTGTGTGTGTGTGTGTGTGTGTGTGTGTGTGTGTTCTTCATAAGGCATGAATAAGATTGTTAATGCACTGCCGAATGAGTGGATAAACATACTTTCTGTGCACAACTCGCTTGAATTACATTTTAAATTGATCTACATTTTCCTGTCTCTTTCAGTTAAAGGTCACAGTGGAATGGGAACTCATCAGTTCCAAATCCTCTCTTCTCTTCTGCATTGAGTTTGCGGTGCAGATCAGTGACTGATCAACAGCCATTTTGCAAAAATATTTTTTGTTGTTCCCGCCCCCCTTCCCCCCCCCCCCATTGGAACTGTTGTAACAGAAGCATTTGATTCTGTATCATTCAGGACATTCATATTGCCTCGTAGAGCTGGACATTCTGCAGTTGTTGGGGCGGTGGGTCATACAATATGCTGTTTTTAGTTGCTTATGAATTGTATTCTGTTTTAATTGAAATTTTTATCTCTCTTAATAGTTGCTATGTGGTGGCACAATTACAGTTTGATTCTTAAAGGCTAATTCCACCAATTACAAGTTACTGGCAATGTAACTATGTTAGATGGTAGTCGATTGTACATACTATGTCAAAAAAGGAAAAAAAATCTTTAAAATGCGAGCAGTCTGACAACGTAATACAGATATATCTTTTTCGAATCGAACAACAATGGAGATGTATCTTTTTCGAATCGAGATATATCTCGTTTTCTAATGAAACTCTTCAATTATGGGCTCAATTTTTGTAAAAGCAAATTGTTTTTCAAATTTCTAAGGCTATTTCTGAACAAGTTTCATTCTTTGATTGATAATTAATATGCAGGTTTGTTTGGGTTTTTTTTTTTTGTTTGTTTGTTTTGGTCAGTTGTTTTACGACCTACCTTAAGTACTTTGAGTAAATTTGATCATTTTGTTTTTGGGTGGAGTGGGAAGATGTTTGAATTTCCTTTTTCTCTCTCCCGACCCCCGAGCGCAGCATTTGGTACTCTTGTATTGTGTAATATGATTCAATTCATTGAGAAGCATGGTATGAAAACATCGAGGATAACGGGAGACACTTCAATGGCCACCCTGCAGTTGTGTTCATACTTTTGGACAGTCACGTATTAGTTTGTGCCAAAGACTACTTTTACAGTATAGATTTATTCATGTATACGAGCGAGTCATTCCACCTCACATCACCGGAGGCCTCCCAATTGACCCCCTCAGATTTACTTTAAACTTTCATAAAATAGTTCCCAGGTATCAAAATGAAGCTGCGTAAAATTTTAGGTCCATAGATGCAGTCAACTCCGAGATATTGAGGGTTTAAAATGTGGTTGTGGCCCTATTTTTATTGTCGTTGCGAGCATCACAAAATGAACGGCTACTTTTAAACTCCCACAACTTTTTTAATGTTGATGCTAGAGCCTTGAAATTTTCAGAGATTATTCTTCTATAACTGCTCTGTAAGAAACAAACATAAAACAGAGTATACCTCTATTAATTTTTATGACCTGATCAGTTGAAATCCAGAAAAAAAATGTTGGTTTTGTATGAAGACCCAACTTTGAGACCCCATATATTTTTATTGACCCATCCCAGAAGCTTGAAATTTTTTCAGGTAATAACTGTATGGTAGTAGTATTCAAATACATGTTTACTTTTCTTCAGTCATGATCCCTCAAAAATTGAAAATTTTCATTTTTCCCTGAAATTCAGGTGAGGATTGCAAATATATGACAAGGTATACCACTTCAAATTGTTCACCATTGGAAAGAGCATATTCAAGTTTACAAAAGTGTCTGATATCAAAGTGGTATAATGTTTCTATCAATATTAAAAATATTTGAATAAATGATGTACTGCCAGTGCTTTGTGCGTTGTGTGTGCTATTTAATGAACAGTCCTTTTACATGTAGTACATGTATATACAATGCACAAACATATCATCTGCTATTAGGATACCATGAACACAATACTTTGAAATTTGAATTTGTCATTCTTTCTCATTTGTAAATAGCAAGAGCTCAACTCATCTGGCTGGGGCTAAAAATAGAACTCAGGAATAGTGGCTGATCTGCTGATGCATATAGTTACATTCAAGGGAGGACATTTGTTGGGTTCCTTTGGTCCATGTGATGAAAGTTATTGATGCTCCCCTAACGTCAACTGGTAGGCAGTACAAGCTCGCACCTGACTTGGAAAAGCAGATCAAGGACCTATTCAAATCATTTACGTGAAATGTTTTATTACATTGTTATTGCAGTATGTGATATATTTTTGTATTATTAATTTGAATCATAGAACTAATCATTCATGATTACCATGGTGCCCACACCATGCACTTCATGTATTCACGACTGTGTTAACGAGTTTTTTTTTTTTAAATAGAAAATATATTTAAAAAAAAATATACCACTTTGATATTTGACACTTTTGTAAACTTGAATATGCTCTTTCCAATGGTGAACAATTTGAAGTGGTATACCTTGTCATATATTTGCAATCCTCACCTGAATTTCAGGGAAAAATGAAAATTTTCAATTTTTGAGGGATCATGACTATTATATATGACTGATTAAGAAAAGTAAACATGTATTTGAATACTACTACCATACAGTTATTACATGAAAAAATTTGAAGCTTCTGGGATGGGTCAATAAAAATATATAGGGTCTCAAAGTTGGGTCTTCATACAAAACCAACATTTTTTTTTCTGGATTTCAACTGATCAGGTCATAAAATTTAATAGATATACTCAGTTTTATGTTTGTTTCTTACAGAGCAGTTATAGAAGAATAATCTCTGAAAATTTCAAGGCTCTTGCATTAATATTTAGAAAGTTGTGGGAGTTTAAAAGTAGCCGTTCGTTTTGTGATGCTCGCAGCGACTATAAAAATAGGGCCACAACCACATTTTCAACCCTCAATATCTCGGAGTTGACCGCATCTATGGACCTACAATTTTGCGCAGCTTCATTTTGATACCTGGGAACTATTTTATGAAAGTTTAAAGTAAATCTGAGGGGGTCAACTGGGAACATTTTCTTAAATTTGGTGATTTCAGATGGAATGACTCTTGTGTTAACAAAAAGGCAAATTGCATGCTTTGCTTTTCAAAGCAAAAAATTTGATTCTTTAAGATGAATGAATAATTGTTTCTATCCATACATATGGTTTATAAACTCTTCCAAGCCAGTTTATTTTCAAGAGGAGAATAACCAGACTGCATGTTGCAGATTAAAATTGTGAAACATTAAAAAAAAAATGACTTTCTCTGACAGAGTGGTCAATGCCCATGATGAAAGGATATCGTTTCAACAAGCCTTTTGAGAAAATTTCATCCAAAAACAGACCCATCTTTATAAATTGATGTTAAAAAAAAACTGTCTTTTAATCACTCCCAACATGAGGAGAATTTCAAAACAAACTAGACCCATATTTAAGGATTCTTTCTGTCAAAAGTAAACTATTTTAGTGGCTTGTCCATCATAAATGTGAATATGAATACCCTGACCCGAGTAGTTGCCAACCATTTCAAGGCAACGGCACTTTTTAGAGATGCTTCTGGGGATTGTTCTTCAGAGTCTTTCAGTTTGTGCAAGATTAGGAGTTATTGTTTTGATTGTGCAACAATTTTCAAATTGGTTTACCAATACAATTATTTAATGTAATTTCAATTTTAAGAATGAAACAAGTCAAGATTTAAAAGTGACCTTTTAAATAATTTTTGTCAGTTACAATGTTCTCTGAACTCGACTGATTTCTGAAACTGGGTGGAACGGCATCAGGGGACATGTCTTAAAAACCTGCTCTGCTGCTCATCCACTTTCTGCTCTTTTCACTGTCATTTGCCAAAGGTCATCTTCCATCTGCTTGGAAGTGAAGTAACATCACTGCATTACACAAACATGGTGCAAAAACATCATCTCAACTATAAACATATTAGTTTCCAATCAACAGCAAGGACATGGAAATCCATCATCACTTTTGACATCAAATCTTTTTCTCCATCAGTTTGGATTCAGACATGGTCACTCTACTCTAGACACGTTGTTTCTGCTCTTCTGACAATGGTTGGAGGCCCTCAATATCAGACACCAGATTAGGGCTATTAGTCAAGGATGTTAGGGATTTTTTTAGTTCAGATTCTTCCAAAAGCACCAAATTTGGCCCATATGTTGCCCATACCATACTTTTTCGATTTTTAGACTGGCGCCCCCCGGGGCAGCTATATTGGCGAAATCCAATTATGGCCGCAATCTGGATTAGAGGTCAATCGTAGTTAAAAAAAATCAAAAGGGCAAGAGTCATGAATAATGCCACTTTTTAGGGGTTTTCAGGGTCAGGGAATCTGATTCTGATCTCATTTTGATGATTTCAGGTCATAGTCACCCCATTTTGGGTTCAAAGGTCAAAGATCAAAAATGGTACTACTAAAAATTCAACAAAAATTTTTCAGGAACAATTTTTATTAAAATACTTCGGGAATAACATCTGCTGACAAAACGCCGCTATGTACGCCCAGGACATATCCATGGAACTCATCCAGTGAAAAGTTGCCCTGAGCTTTGCTATCTATATTGTCCACATCGTGGGTGGTGAAGACCTTGAGATGGCTGTTGGTGGGTACCACCACCCCCATCCTGAGCGTGGCAAGCACACACCGCACGTGCAACATCTCGCTCGGGAGACACTTCCATGGCCACTTCCATGACGTGATTGTACGATACCGAGATACCCTGTTCTTGGTTAATCCCAATCTGTTTTTTGTCCTGTGCATGTCTGTGCACCTTGAGGCCACAATACAGGGGGAAGGGGGTTTCTCGCTCCTTGTTTTGCCATACTGCAGACGTCTTGATTGCATGGTGCGTACCCTTACTAGTATTGTAGATGAGCAATTGTGAGATGTTGTATGCGATCTTCTCCCGCGCATCCAGATTGGCGTCGCCACCGATCTTCTCGCGTCCATGAAGAGCTGACGGGCCCCGGAGAACTAAGTTGAAGAAACTCATCTCCTCGTTGACTGGAGCCGTGAGTCAGTTCAGGGGGAAGGAGCCGTCGAAAGGCTCCTGACTCTAAACAAAACTTGTGCATCATCACCGCAGCCCGCATGAACGTAAGTGCGTCCTCTTGACCAATCTGAGAACTATATGTCTTGGCTAGCTCATCTACCACCTTCAGTTTGTGAGATATGTAAATATACTTCCTGCCTTCATTCCCTTTGGAAAACTCAGCCCATTCAGGTAGGAGGTCGAGAAGGTGATCCTTGTATCGAGTTGAATGTGGCTCTTTTTTGTCTCTGCATGGGCGACCTTGATCACTCATAAGCTTTTGATACATCTCACGTAGCTCTGAGAGCTTAAATATGGTGGTGTCCGAATGTTCTATCAGGGCTACAATTTGAGCGCAGATAATGGGATCGAATGGCGGAGGTGTGGGACCCACCAATTCCAGTCGCTCAGCAGCGCGAGCGGAGTCTCACAAACGTAGATAACACTGATGGTGATAATCGGCATCAGCCACATGTGCATCAGACGCTACGGTAACCAGTCTGCCAAGTAAATGAAAGTTTTTGTTCGTCTTCACCCAACTCTTTAGATTGGCATCTACGACATCGGTTACTACCTTGTGGAGGTTGGCCTGGTCCCCCCCCCCCCTCACAGATTACACAACACATTGGCTCGAGGCTGAAATTCCCCAGGTGACCTGCTTTTTTTGGGACTATTCTGAGAGCCGGCTTCTTTGTCGAGCTTCTCTCTTGCCCATTTGACACGAGCACTACTACAATAACTCCTGCAACTTTTGTGATACCTAGCCTAATGCGATTGAAGAGTTGCTGCAATACCTGAGCCATCATTCAACTGACTAATCATGACATTGATAGCATTGAAGTCTTTGAGATCTCTCTCAAGTGATACAAGTCCATCCTCCTTAGGAGTTTGCAAGGCTTCTCCAGTTTTAGTGTGGCAGATATGTGAAACGATTGTGGGTTTTGTGGTAAAAGCACCAAAATTGGCACAAATCATGCTAAGAACATATAAATTGATTTTAGCTATAGTGCCTGTGGTGGAGTCTGCGGGCCTACGGGGAAGGGCATGGTGGTGTCGGAGTGGTCATCGTATCTGCAAGGAATATAAGGTGTGCGCGCCGCCTGAGGCGTCGTAGTAATGCTGGAGTCGTCCGGCTCGTGAGTGTGCTAATACGCAATAAAGGAGAGCCACGGGCAGAGTACGCTCGCGCTCGCGCCAACTGTGATGTACTGAATAGAAGATTCTTAGCAGGCAGACACGATGCGGAGGAACAGTCGAGCCGGGCTGTGGTGATCAAGCGCGAGCGCGAGCGTACTCTGCCCGTGGCTCTCCTTTATTGCGTATTAGCACACTCACGAGCCGGACGACTCCAGCATTACTACGACGCCTCAGGCGGCGCGCACACCTTATATTCCTTGCAGATACGATGACCACTCCGACCACTCCCACACCACCATGCCCTTCCCCGTAGGCCCGCAGACTCCACCACACTGGCCTACGGGGAAGGGCATGGTGGTGTGGGAGTGGTCGGAGTGGTCATCGTATCTGCAAGGAATATAAGGGGTGCGCGCCGCCTGAGGCGTCGTAGTAATGCTGGAGTCATCCGGCTCGTGAGTGTGCTAATACGCAATAAAGGAGAGCCACGGGCAGAGTACGCTCGCGCTCGCGCTTGATCACCACAGCCCGGCTCGACTGTTCCTCCGCATCGTGTCTGCCTGCTAAGCATCTTCTATTCAGTACATCACAGTTGGCTGACGAGGATCTTCGGATCGGCGTGTGCAGGGCGGCAAGTAACCCGTGCGGTTCCAAGCTACGGAGCCAAGGGTCTCGCCAGCACCAGCATGGCAGAAGGTCGGGGCATGGCGCACGGACGCGTACCCGTGTTCGGGGGAGATGAATTCGAGTTGTTTTCTGAACAGTTTGGTTGCTACTTTCGCGCGAATGATGTAGAGGATGAAGAGAAGCGCAAGGCGATCTTGCTCGCCTCGCTATCAACGGAGCACTACCGGCTGCTAAGTGATTTGGTGGCTCCAAATAGACCCAGTGATGACGGGCTATCGTTTCAGGACATCGTGGCGAAAATGAAGACCCACTTGGCGCCAGAGAAGTCGTTACATCTCGCGCGGTTCCAGTTCGATCACCTCGCTAAGGGTGGCGAGGAGCGCGTTGCAGACTTTGTAGCACGGGTGAAGCATTCGGCTGTGCCGTGCAAGTTCACGACAGAGGAGCATCCGGCACGGCTCAGAGATCGTTTTATTTCTGGTCTGCGAGACGCAAAGATGGTAGCAGCCATCCTGCGGTTGACCGACATCACATTCGACTCGGCGGTCGCGACTGCTTCGTCTGTCGAGCAGACACTCACGGATGTCCGCACCATTGCTGGCCAGGACGTAATGAGTAGCTCCAGCTGGGGCATGTCGGCTAATCCCGAGGTCCACGCGGTGACCGCACAAGTGCCGCAGGTCGCACGCGCGCCTGGCGGTGCGGGACGAGGGCGCGCACCGCAGCACGGTCGCACCGGGAGCGAAGGGGCACCGCAGCACGGTCGCACCGGGAGCGAAGGGGCTTTCCGGGGGTGCTGGGGGTGTGGGGGTCCGCACCTGCGACAAATGTGCCCGTATAAGAACACCGTGTGTTTGCATTGTCACAAGGTGGGACATTTGAAGCGTGTGTGTCGGATGGCGGGGCCCTCCGTTGGGGTCTTGGATGACGAGGTGCGGGAGGACCCCAGTGACCTCGAGATCGGCCTGCCACCGGGGCATGACGATGCCGGCGAGCCGGAGCGGGAGATGCAACCACGGTTGAGTCTGTTTTCCGTTGGTTCGGAGATGACGACGACTTTCACGGTGGAGGTCGAAGTGAATGGCGAACCGACCGTGTTTTGCGTGGATACCGGGGCTGCGGTGTCGGTCATGGGTGAGCAGGCGGCTCGTGGTCTTCGCGGTATTCGCCTAGTCAAGACGGCCTTATCGCTGTACACGTACACCGGTGAAGCGATTGCACCGCTTGCGAGGGCCGACGTCTCAGTGCGCTACCGGGGTCGACGCGCCCGGCTCTCGGTGTTCGTTGTACGAGGGGAGGGGCCCGCCCTTTTGGGTCGGGACTGGCTGGCGCACCTCGGACTGGATCTCCGCTTCGTACCTCCAGATGTGCCAGTGCTCTCTTCGAGGCCTTCGAGTACCGAGGGCGAGGCTCTGGCGGCGGGGGCCGCGTCGATGCAACGGGAGCGACCGTTCGTTGCTGCCTGCGGCAGTGATGTGCGGTTCGGGAGCGGCGAGAGCCGTATCAGCTCTCGCGATGAGTTCCCGCGTTTCGGCAGCGTTTGTGAGGCAATGCGCGCCGGTGTTGTTCGGGCAGCTGCGACAGGTTGCGGTGAGCCCGTGGCGTTAAAGGGAGTCGCGAGTCACAACATCGAGTCGACAACCAAGAAACGGACTCGTGATGTGGGCTGTGGGTTGTTGTTCATGGCATATGTTTTTCCTTGCTCTAGTGATGCAGTTTAACGTTGTTGAAATTAATGCCAGCAGTTCCCGTGTGAAAGTGGATTTGGCGGAGATCAATCAATGGGATTTGTATTATGATCAATGTGATGTGGGGGCTTTGGGAGCGGTGGTGGCGAATAAAAAGGTTGGGTTGGCCTTCCATTGTCCCGGGCCGCGGGTTGTTGCTTTGTCATGTGCTGGGATTTTATCAAAAGAGCGCGCTGTACGGAAAAATGAGTTTGCAATGCTTCGAATGATATTCGTAGTGATTTATAACGAGCCTATGATTGAAGTGTGGTTTAAATGGAATTGCTACCGTCTAGCTGCCGTGTGGGTCTCGCAGGTCGACTCGGGACCAAGACTGGTGTGCTGGTCGGCGTTACCCCCACCTCTAGTTGCGAGCGCAGCTCTCTGTGTTCGCTCAAGGCCGTTTAGACGGGCATTGGCGTCTCAACTGATTGTGGTGCGTGGGTTATTTTGGAGCATTAAGTGCGTACAGCCAGCGGCGCTGTTCAGCGCCCCCGGCCAAGGTCGATCAAGGCTGGCGCTGGCGCCACGGCTTCCAGACAGCGGGCTTCCGGCCTCGGAATGTTTATCTACGTCGGGTCTGCCTGGGGGGAGTGGGCCGGAGGCGTTTGATGGTGCCGGGGGAGGTTGGCTCGAGAGATCGCCACGGCCTCGGCGAGGGCCATGTCAGCATGAGCCGCCTGGGGGCGTTTCCGCTGTGTAGGGCTGCTGTGCTTTTCCCCTTGCTGCTTCATATCGGTAACGCGGCCAGAGTTTGGAAGGTGCTGTGTCTTCGGAATCTGGCCGTGGCAGCTCCCTTAACTCGCTTTCACGCATTATATGATGTGGTGTGCTGTTATACTTCGCTGTTTTCATTTTATTTTCATGATTATTATACCGAAGTCCTTCGTGTTGTTTATGCTTCTTATGATGGTGATCATTTAATAATCATAGTTTTAGGGGGGAGGAGTGTGGTGGAGTCTGCGGGCCTACGGGGAAGGGCATGGTGGTGTGGGAGTGGTCATCGTATCTGCAAGGAATATAAGGTGTGCGCGCCGCCTGAGGCGTCGTAGTAATGCTGGAGTCGTCCGGCTCGTGAGTGTGCTAATACGCAATAAAGGAGAGCCACGGGCAGAGTACGTTCGCGCTCGCACTTGATCACCACAGCCCGGCTCGACTGTTCCTCCGCATCGTGTCTGCCTGCTAACCATCTTCTATTCAGTACATCACAGTGCCAAGCCAGATTTTTCGTTGTTCTGGAAATATGGGCAAAAATCCAAGATGGCCGCCACCACTGGTTGTGAAATTTTAAAAATCGCAATATCTTTGCCAATAATTGACATAGAAAGTTGTATAATGTGTCTATATCTATGTTTTCATACCCATATAAACTGATTAAACACTCAGATTGTACATGAAGTGTTCCATTCTTAATATAAATGGAATATGACTGCCAAAGTGTGTAGATTTTGTGTAATTAATTCTGAAATAATCAAATTAGAATGTTATTTGGATAATATATTTTTCTATTCATAGCCATGAGCAAGCACTCCATTAAGAGCACAATATTATGAATTTAAACATTATACATGTACATTCAACTGCATTTCAGGTGAATAACCAGGTTTGAACATGTCGGCCAAGAAGAAATGTCAGCTTATCCATGGAGCTTATCCATCCATCAGTGTTCCCAAACCTATTGACTGGACAATGTGTAGTCTTTGCCAAAGCGTTACATCTGAAGTGCTCCATTGCCCAGCAAAATCAAGGAAAGCTAGTGGTGTTGGTGCAGGTTACAAAACCCTGGGCGACAATTTGACAATTTTCAGCGAAATGAAACAACAACCTATTCCAGTTGACATATCACAACTCGATGATGGTACTGGTATTGGAAATGCACTAGAAGCACACGAGGCCCAGTGGCACAATTCATGCAGATTGAAGTGCTCATCTTGTCATATAGCCAGATTGGAATCAACAATGTGCACATCTGAAAACCTGAGCGAAGGCCAGCAAAGCAAGTCCCACTATACCCGCCAAGGTTCCTCGCACATTGATGGTGATCTCGATCAAACCAGAAAAAACGCATGCTTTTTCTTTGCCCAACCAGAGACCAAAGAGCAGCCACTACATGATGCAATGATGCCAAAGGTCACAGCACGAGTGAAGCGTTATGCAATCAAATTGCAAGATGAGAAGTTGATAGGAAAGCTTAGCAGCGGCGATCTTGTAGCTCGAGATGCACGGTATCATGCCAAATGCCTTGTCAAGTTGTACAATGCTAGCACTAGGAGTGGAGAAGATACTAACATAGGCATATCTGACAAAGTGTCCCATGGCTTAGCACTGGCTGAACTTGTAGGTTTCATTGAAGATACACGAAACGATGACGATAATGTTGCCCCGGTGTTTCGTCTTGCAGATCTCATCCAGCTCTACAGTGAACGGCTTCTCGATTTTGGCGTTGAACAGTCTGGTCAGATTCACTCAACAGACTTGAAGATACGGCTACTTGCCAATATACCCGGTCTTCGTGCATTCAAGCAAGGTCGCAATGTGATGCTGAGCTTTGAAGATGATGTTGGACTAGCATTGAAAGAGGCAACCTTGGATGACTACGACGATGAAGCGATATGCCTAGCGAAGGCTGCACAGATAGTCAGAAGAGATATGCAACAGAAAACCTCAACATTCGCTGGATCGTTTGGAAACAACTGCCAGGAAGAAGCCATACCACAATCGTTACTTGCACTAGTTAGCTTGATAATCGATAGAACAAATATAAAAAACAAGGACCCAGACACATTTCATCAATCTGCTCTCACTGTGGCACAATTGCTTCAATTCAACAGCTCGACAAGGAGACTGGCTTCGTCAACTGGAATACGTCACAACACAGACAAAGAAACACCTCTTCCTGTCTATCTTGGGCTCTTGATTCACGGACAAACCCGCAAGCGTGAGTTGGTAGAAACCTTATTCCATCTTGGTGTCTCCATTTCCTATGACAGAGTTCTGGACATATCTACAAATATGGTGACTGCGGCAGCTACTCAGTATGAGAAGGATGGAGTTGTATGTCCACTAATTTTGAGAAGACATCTGTTTACAACGGCAGCAATTGACAACATAGACCCCAACCCGACATCAACAACTGCACATACATCATTCCATGGCACAGGCATCTCTTTGTTCCAAAATAGAGCTACTGAATCAGATAGTACAGAACGAGAGAGAACTCCAACAGAGAACTCTGGTAGAATTGCACATTCCAGTTCACACTACAGCCTACCAGAATCGTATACAAATGTAAAGCCAGTTTCACTAAGAACGAAGGAACCAGTGATACCCCCAACTGAAGATCATCCTGCAACAAATGACGTCCTTCTGAAAACTGCATGAGGAGATGAACACGTTTGGCTGGACAAAAACAAGGGAGCAGCGAAGTGATAACACCCAAAGCACGGACGACCCAATTTCGTGGTCTGCATATCACGGCAATCGTCACACTGAACACATAGAGCCAAGCATCAATTCCCTCCTACCTCTATTTCCAGATGATTCGAAATCCATTGGAATGATTCGACATTCAATGGACGTTGTCAAGTAGGCGGTGGAATTCCTGAACCCAGGACAGGTTCCAGTAGTAACGCCAGATTAACCACTGTTCGCCATCGCTAAAACCATTCATTGGAATTGGCCGGAGTTGTATGGAGAAGACAAGTTTGTCGTTATGCTTGGAGGGCTCCATATCGAGATGGCATATATATCGACAATCGGGGATTTCCTGGATGGGAGTGGATGGACAAGCGCCTTAGATGCAGATGTCGCTACGCCAGGAAAAGCAGAATCTCTTCTCTAATCGTCCCATGTAAAACGAGCCAGGCATGTACACATCGTTACATGCAGTACTCTATGGATACTTCTCCATCAGGCATATGACGAATACTGCCAAGCAGAAAGTGAACCATCGTCCTGCGAAGACTGGTGCATGAGACAGAAGGAAAAGTGCCCCCAGTTCAAGTACTGGCATACTGTTATGGAAATGCAGCTCCTTCTCTTGATCTTTGTGAGATCGCTTCGTGAAGGAAACTTTCAAATGTACTTAGCTTCATTGTCGGCAATTGTTCCATGGTTCTTTGCGCTCGACCACACTCACTATGGCAGGTGGCTTCCGGTCCATATACGCGATATGTCAAAGCTAGAAGCACGACTTCCCGACGTAGCAGAACAGTTCCAACAAAGAAAGTTTGTGGTGTGCAAGTCGAGCAGGCCGTTCTCTGCAATATCAATCGACCATGCTCATGAACAAAATAATGCTATCGTCAAAGGCATCGGTGGAGCTACTGATCTGATGTTAAATCCGAAAGCCATGCTGAGATTGACGGTAGCAGGACCAGAAATAGCAAGGGCTATAACCGAGTTTGGCACAAACTGCCTGCCTTCGCGGAAACGAGAAGTGCAGCAAAAACATCACGAGCACACGCTATCCTCACAAACATCATATGCATGAGACGTGAATGCACTAGTCACGACCTTTGAAACTATGGGAAATCCATTCACAGAAGAAACAACAGAAGTGCTTGTTCTCGATACCAGGGATGTTGCTGACCCTAAAGTATCTGAAAGCAGTACTAAAATTGAGGATCTTGGCAAACAGCAATACCACAAATTCAGAGAAGAGCGACTAATTCAGACAACCAAAACCCTAACGGAACCCATCACAAAGAACAAACTCCCGCTTTTCGGAAACGCACCGGTGAGGAATTCTTCGAGGTCATCACCACTAGTATCATCTCTCAAGAACGACTGTGCTCTATTCTCTCGATTATTTATTGCATGTCAGACCAGAGATGGTGACTTGGACAATTTCTTCAGACACGAAAATCATGCTTACCCACCGTCATTATCACAGTTTGGAGACCTTCGCCTCGGTACAAAATCCGATCTTGTTCGTTGTCTGGAGGAGATGAGCGACTCCCTTAGAGACATTCCTTCCGTTGATGTCCTGGTTCTCGATGGCTCGGCAATTGTCTGCATGCTGAAGCCTGTTGGACCGATGACGTTCCTTGAGTATGCAGAGGCTATTTTTTCCTTACATACGGTCGCATCTCACGTATGTAACACGCCTTGACGTTGTCTGGGATGTATACATTGATGACAGTCTCAAGTCATCAACACGAGAAAGACGTGGCAAGGGGGTTCGAAGACGTGTGGCACCCACAAGCAAAGTTCCAGGAAACTGGCAAGAATTTCTCCGTGTATCCAAGAACAAATCTGAGCTCTTTGAATTCCTGGCTATTCAGGTAATGTACAGCTACATGAAAATTATAAACATAACACAATATATATATATATATATATATATATATATATATATATATATATATATATATATATATATATATATATATATATTGTTGTGGTTGACGAAATTCGCAAACCACCATTCAGGTCCCGTAGGTGAGATATCTCTGTAAGTATATGTGTAGTTAGCCCAAACCCGTTGTTTAGAGGGAATAAATGTCATTCATTCGGGCTGCGACCCTTTTAGATAGCCGTTTTTCTGTTCTATCTTTATTTTGAGCCAACCACGTACCAACCGCCATTACTACAACCACTACCAACCGCATCTCGACCACCACAGCCACCTTCTCCACAACCGCTTTCACACA
This sequence comes from Eptatretus burgeri, assembly GCF_056783735.1. NCBI lineage: Eukaryota > Metazoa > Chordata > Myxini > Myxiniformes > Myxinidae > Eptatretus > Eptatretus burgeri. The sequence continues at coordinate 41,398,888 of NC_140969.1, read as the reverse complement.
ACAACCACCAACCGCAACGCCGCTTCACAACAACAACAACGCCAACAGCCACGATCTTTACCGTCACATCTCGCTCTCGCAACCATCGCATCACCGCCATTCCCGCGCCGCTTGTGGGCACCGATCCTGGACTCGTACAGGGCGCGCACCGAGCAGCGGGTGCAAAAACACCAGCCTTTCCGAGAAATCGGATCAAGAATGATTCACGCCCACTTCTGTTCCGTCCTATCAGCGAGCGTGGGGCGATTTGGCCCCGCCTCCAGGCACGTCGGAGTATAATCGCTATATGCAGATTCGTGGATCAAGAATGATTCACGCCCACTTTTCCTCCGTCCAATGGGGGAGCGTGGCTCTGCCCCCGAGCCGTTCCTGATCCAAAAAACTGCATATGATTTCTCCTGTCGGACTATAAAGCGCCGAGCGCGGGGCGAATTAAAAGGGGAGTTGAGAAGAGGAAAGAGTTGGAGAGTTGTGGCGGCGGCGAAATCAGTCGAGAGAGTGCCCCCGCATGTGTGAGTAGTATAGGTTGTGTGAGGGAAATGGCACGAGTGAGTGGAGCCACGTGTGCGAGGGAGGTGGCATGCGTGAGTGAACGGCCGAGTGTGAGGGAGACCGTGTGTGTGAGAGAACGGTATGTGAGGGAGATGTCGGTGGGCATGCAGGAGCACGCAGCCGCGTATCCCGGGGTGAATGTGATGGAATGGACTGTGAGTGTCGTTACACGCAGCAATGCGTGTGTTGAATGGAGACGACGACGACGGCGACAGAGGAACGAAAGCCGGGTTGCGGCTGTAGCTGTTTCGGGGACCGTGCCGGGTTCACCCAGCAGCGAGCGCGAGGTCCGCGCTGTGCAACGCACGAGGCCCCCACGTGCTCGTTTGCGAGAGTGAAGTCCCGGTCCGGAAACGAGCGCGGTGAATGTTGCCGATCCCGCGACGGACAAAGTTTTAGGCAGGATTTCGGATTTGGACCGGATGGGTTCTCCACGCGGGCATGTGTGTGTTCAGCTCCAACGGGCAGAGCACATGTGTTCGCGTGGGGAACCCCTCGAGACGTGGGGCTTGTGTTTTTTTATGCGCACGGTGACGTCATGGCTGCACGTGGGGTTGGAATCCGGCAGGAGGGGTATCCCTGCCGGATGGTACCGTCCAAGGAGGGACGAGGTACACATGCAGCTGCATGACGTCACGGGCAGGTGCAAAATGCGCGAGCTGTGAGTTGCCGTGCTGGTGCTGCGCATGTGGAAAAATAAAAAGCAAGCCTCGCTTTCGGGTGCACAGGATTCCCGGGCAAGGGGTGGAAGACCCCCTTGCCAGGGCACAGGATGGAAACTAGTTAGGGGGAAGGGTTAGCATAGCTAGACCGGCTCCATGGGGCAGGGGTAAGTCCTCATGGGGCCCGTGGAATGGATTAGGTAGAGGGATTTAGATGAGATTTAGGTTTAGGAAATAATTTTTGGGATATTTGGAGACAGAGACAGACAGTGAATGTGTAGCGGGGACGTAGCTTAGCTACGTAGTGTTAAATGGAACGTGCTATAGTATAAGGGACGACGTGGGAGCACGAGTTAGTTAGGGGATGTAGTTAGAAGGATGGCAGAGTTCAGCGGTGAGTGTGTTGAAGAGTTGTTGGTGAGTGAAGTGGAAGCATGTGCTTGGTGAGTGAGTGAGGCCAGCGGGTCTGTGTGTATGGAGCGAATGGGGACTGCATGGTGCGATGAGTGATTGGGGGGAGGAGTGACTCCCGCCCAAGGGACCCCGGGGTCAGTGTAGAGTGAGTTAGGGGGTTAGTCAAATTGAAAAATGGAGGTCGTTTTGTTGTTGGTGGGAAAGTAGGCTCGATACCCATTTGGAGGGGTGCAGGAGCCCTGTTGACGGGCTGGGAGCGTGGCTGCGAAAGGTGAGTATCGCTGAGTGGGTACCCCGGGCACCAGGCTAGTCGGCCGTGGTAGGCCAAGGGCCCATGGGGGGCCGGGATAGCATAGTGGGCACGGGTGCGCCCGCTTGGTGCGGGGGCCCGGGGCGCCGTTAGCCACGTGGGAAGTGTTGTGGGCACGGGTGACCCTCGGAAAGGGGCCCGGGAAGCCAGCCTGCCACGTGTGCGTTTCAGGGGAGGTGCCATGGGGGGCACTCCCCGGTGTTTAGGGAGCTGGTAGGCTCGGAGGCAGTGTAGTGCCCGGGGGTGCCATAGCGGGAGATTCGGCAGAGGGTCGTGTCTGCCAAAGGGAGCCACGCGTCTCAGCCATGAGACCGTGTGAGGGCACGGAGAGAAAATTGGGGGGCGAGGCCCGAAATTGTGAGGACACCAACACAGACGACGGGAATCTGGGTTATTAGAACCAATAGTTTAAGCGAGAGGCGCTTGTTGGAAGCCCCGGGGTAGTTTAACAGGTTAATGGATAGGGTAGATTAGGAAGTGTACCCCTCCGCACCATCCATCCCCTCGCTCTCGTTGTGGGCCGCTGGACCCACTTGGTGTTAAGATCACTGAAGTCTGGGGAGGCCATCCTGAGGCTTGAATTGGGCCTCGACACAGGACGCTAGCTCTCCCTTGTTCCTCTCCAGGAAGGGAACGTATGGGTTGGGAGTAGGCTAGGTGACAGGATAGGTTAGCCGAACAAGGACAGTACAGGGGGTTAGGGGACGATTTATAGTGGGGAAGTAAAGATAAAAAAATAAGTTGGGGCTAAATTGGGGTTTGACAAATTAAGGGAGTAGGTATAGACAGTGACAGGCAAAGGCGATAGGTTGGGAGGGAGACCGTAGGGTAGGTCCGAGCCCGCCTTCCGAGTGGCCAGCACCACTGCACTCCCTCCACCAACCTCCACTGAACGGCAAAGGCTGGCCAGCTTCATCTGCTGGCTGCGTTGCTGCAAGGCAAAGGCCGGCCCACTTCATCGGCAGCTGTTGTTTTGCTGCAAGGCCTGTGCCGGCTGGATCGTCTGCAGCTGCTGTGCTGCAAGGCCTGTGCCGGTCGGATTGTCTGCAGCTGCTGTGCTTCAAGGCCTGTGCAGGCCAGATCGTCTGCCGGCTGTGTTTGCCTGCAGCGGCCTTGTTCTGCAGGCTGTGTTTGCCTGATCACCTTTGCCATGCCATGCCCACTGCCCCTGTTCACCAGCCCCGTTCAATTTTTGCTTTGCTCCCCCCCCCCCCCTGTTCATTGCCATGTGCGCCAGGATCAGAAAGCAACAGTTTGCAAGCTGCGAGAACTGCCCTGTTGGCAGCTACAACACGGGCCTGCAGTGGCGGCCCGTGCACCGTGTTTGTGTCCATCCATTCATCCATCCATTTGTTGTGTTCATTGCGTGTGCCACTTGAGCTGGCACGGAGACTGCGTTTGTGCAGCCCATGCACCGTTGTGGTTCACTGCGTTCAGTTCAAAAGGGAAGGCCTTGGACTGCGTGTGAGCAGCCGGCCACATTCCCTGTCACCTGCATTGTTTGAGTCAGAGACTGCATGCGAGCAGCCTGGCTCCCTGCTAACTGCTTTCTTTTTGCAGAGTTCATTGATCCTGGGCCATGGTTTAGTGTAAAATTTGTAAGTTAAGATGTACTGTACATATGAGTGCGCCCCCGGCACGTCTGTCCTAGCGCCGGCAATTTCATTTAAGTCGGCCGTGTGAGTGGGTTTGTTTAGTTAGTTACTCAGCCCTCAGGTTATTTATTTTGGGGACACGAATACCATGAATGTCGCACTCAGGGATCCGTAGGTAAAATGTACTAGGGGAAAACTACACATGATGGCACACGAAAATTTGACGACTCGGGACGAGTCTGTAAAAAGGGGAGGGGGTAGTGTTGTGGTTGACGAAATTCGCAAACCACCATTCAGGTCCCGTAGGTGAGATATCTCTGTAAGTATATGTGTAGTTAGCCCAAACCCGTTGTTTAGAGGGAATAAATGTCATTCATTCGGGCTGCGACCCTTTTAGATAGCCGTTTTGCTGTTCTATCTTTATTTTGAGCCAACCACGTACCAACCGCCATTACTACCACCACAACCACCACCAACCGCATCTCGACAACCACAGCCACCTTCTCCACAACCGCTTTCACACAACAACCACCAACCGCAACGCCGCTTCACAACAACAACGACGCCAACAGCCACGACCTTTACCGTCACATCTCGCTCTCGCAACCATCGCATCAGCGCCATTCCCGCGCCGCTTGTGGGCACCGATCCTGGACTCGTACAGGGCGCGCACCGAGCAGCGGGTGCAAAAACACCAGCCTTTCCGAGAAATCGGATAAAGAATGATTCACGCCCACTTCTGTTCCGTCCTATCAGCGAGCGTGGGGCGATTTGGCCCCGCCTCCAGGCGCGTCGGAGTATAATCGCTATATGCAGATTCGCGGATCAAGAATGATTCACGCCCACTTTTCCTCCGTCCAATGGGGGAGCATGGCTCCGCCCCCGAGCCGTTCCTGATCCAAAAATCTGCATATGATTTCTCCTGTGGGACTATAAAGCGCCGAGCGCGGGGCGAATTAAAAGGGGAGTTGAGAAGAGGAAAGAGTTGGAGAGTTGTGGCGGCGGCGAAATCAGTCGAGAGTGTCTGTCGGGGTCCGGAGAGGCTGGAGAAGCCAAGAAGCTTTGTGGAGGTCTGCGCTCGTGTCAGACTCGGGGAGCTGCGGAGAGGGGAGGCTGGGAACGCGGTCGAGGTCGCGGTGGAGTCGCTCGTCGCGGGACCCAAGCCAGCCAGATATCCTCTTTCCCCCCCTCCCCGAGCATCAACAACCCCCCCTGTTTCCCCCCGCGCTGAGATAGTGTGAGAAGGGGGCCCCGTTCCCACCCCATTCCAGGCAGTGCCAGCAAGGCCCGCGGAGTCGGGGCGCCGCCGCCATTTTGCGGCTCATCACCAGACGGGTAGGCTTGACGCGGTCTCGGCCCCAGGCCCGTCTGCCCCCTTATCGTTGAGGGTGGCCCCTTTTTCTTTTGCTTTGGAGTATATGTGTTGTCGGCGCCATCTGTGAAGTAAAACTGTGAGTGTTGCCGTGTGCTCGCGTAGTCGGTAGTAGATCTGCATTGTGTCTCTTTTGTTGCATTTGCTTTTTGTGCAGAATTGTCGTGTTACTTTTACATTTGCTTTTGGTGCAGAATTGTTGTAATTGTGTATGTGTGCTTTCCGTTTGCCGCGGAATAAATGTGCTTTATGTTGAACTGTTTTCCCGTTTCGCTTCGTCTTTTCTTTTACTGAATCTCCATCTTACTTCACGTAAAGGGTTGGTCGTGGGCTAAATACGCCCAATAATTAATCGGAACCATCGAGGTTGACGATAACACTGCTCGGTTATCCCGATAGTACAGAACGGGTCGCTTAAAGTGGCCCGTGTCCGAAGTCGACCTGCGGCGAGGTGCGATCGCCCGGTCTACCCTCCGTGTGGGTACTTAGGTAGGTCGAATTTGGCGAACAACCCTATCCCACGCGGGGGGCCGATTGGCACGATCGTGGTGAGGCCGAAAGGCCCACCCGTGACTAGTTCCCGGCGTTAGTCCGAGAGGGTCACGACGGGATTGTCCGACCGGTGGGCGACGTGCCGCGATTCGAGTTACGTGGCCGTTCGCACGCCGGCGGGTGCGAATCAGCAACTATATATATATATATATATATATATATATATATATATATATATATATATATATATATATATATATATATATATATATATATATATATATATATATATATATATATATATATATATATATATATATATATTGAGTGAGCCTGGTGTTGGCACAGTGGTTAGGGCAGCGGCTTGGGATCCAAAAAGGTCCTGAGTTCAAGCCCCGTTGGGCCACTGAATTAATACACCAGGGGGTTAACTCAGCCTGTCATCCTTCCGAGGTCGGCGAAATGAGTACCAGTGTACTGGACCGGTGTATACCCCGGTTAAAATAGGTGTACCAGATCCCTGTGTCGTAAGAGGCGAACAGGGTTGCGTCAGGAAGGGCATCTGGCGTAAAACATGTGCCAAATCACTATGCGGATCATCCGTATGATCCGCTGTGGCGACCCCGAAAGGGAGCAGCCGAAAGAAGAAGAAGAAGATATTGGATATTGAGTGATGAATAGCACGTGCCTAACTTATATTGTCACGGTAATGATGCATGTCTGTTTTTTACGTCTTAGGTCGCAGAGAATTTTATGACAGAGAAAGAAGTGATTCTGACCTGCAAACAGAATGTTCTCTCGTGTAACATCAATCGGGATGTTTCATCACTGTCGCCTTGTCCACAGGAAGAAGCCGACACTAGAATGTTTCTCCATGTAGCAGATGCACTCGAGAAAGGCTACCGGAAAGTGATGATTCAATCTGTTGATACTGATGTGCTAATTCTGGCAGTGTATTCTGCTTCATTCGCGACAGACGCTGAAATATGGTTGGCATTCGGCGTTGGAAAGAATCTGCGATATATTCCTGCTCACCAAATTGCAAAGAAAATGGGAGAGGAGCGATCTAGAGCCCTGTCAATGTTTCACGCCTTTACGGGGTGTGACGCAACATCTTCGTTTGCTGGTAGAGGGAAAAAGACTGCGTTCCAGTTGTGGAAAGCACTTCCAGAAATTACACCGGTATTCGGTCACTTTATGGCCTCTCCTAATGAGTTTGACGAAACGAAGATGGCACCATTTGAGAAGTTTGTGATCCTGTTGTATGATAAAATGTCCTCAGAAGTCAGTGTAGATTTAACCAGAAAGTACATGTTCACCGCAAAAGGCAGACCAATAGATGCGATTCCACCAACTGAAGCTGCCCTGTTCGAACACACCAAACGTGCAGTACACCAGGCTGGATTTGTATGGGGACAGATGCACGTGCGGTCACCAGATGTTCCATCGCCAAGTTCCTGGGGGTGGAGAAGAAGTCCGACGCTCAAATGGGAGCCTAGTTGGACAGTACTACCAGAAGCTGCGGCCTCGTGCTCAGAACTACTGAAGTGTGGGTGCCAAAAAACGTGCGTCGGACACTGTAAATGCGTAAAAGCAGCATTGAAGTGTACATCACTGTGCCGGTGTAGTGGAAACTGTGAACAAAATGGAAATGAACGAGATGGTTGAGGACCTCAAGCCAGAGCTACGATTGTCACCATGTTAGATAAATGAAACGCATACATTTTAGTGGATTGTTTTAAAGTCGGATTTGACATTTTATTTCTACAATTTTATTGACATTTTATTTAATATTTTCTCACGTAATACTGGTATTATGTTGTGTAATCATGTGTTTATTTCCAATTGAACACTATTATTGCGCTTTATTTTCAGTCAGGATTGTGTTTTTGAAAGTGATACATGTACATACAAATATGATGTGTTATTAAATGTTATTTGTTATTCATCACAACATGTGATTATATTTGTTTATGTGTAATTATGTTTGGTGTTCAAGCAATCAAAAGTATTACTGTGTATGGTTTCTGGTCAAAAGTTCTTAATGAAAGTATTGTGTTCATGACGTTGAAACTATTGTTTTATAGCTTGAATTATTGAAAGTTTGATGTTTATTATAAATGTTTTAAATGATCATGATGATGTTTGACTTGATTTTATTATGCTCTTACTGAACTCTTTACGTCTGGGAGCCTGGGGTGCATCAACAAACGACGTTCTGAATCGATTAGTCGCATAAAATAAGCAAATTTTGGCAGTCATATACCACTTATACTAGCACGGAAGCATGTTATGTTCAATCTGAGTGTCTAATCAGTTTCTATGGGTATGAAAACATAGGTATGGACACCTTATACAACTGTCTATGTCAATTATTGGTAAAGATATGGTGATTTTAAAATTTCACATCCAGCGGTGGTGGCCATCTTGGATTTTTGCCAATATTTCTCGTACAACGAAAAATCTGGCTTGGCACTATAGCTAAATTCAATGTATATGTTCTTATGATGAACTGTGCCAATTTTGGTGCTTTTACCACCAAACCCACAATCGTTCTGATATTATACACATATCCGCCACACTATTTTGTCCGATTGACAAAGACAACAGAGTCCCCAACTCATAATTTTGGTGGAGGACAGAGTTCGACACTCGTATTGTTACGAATTTGGAAACCTATCACGCACAACATTCAGGTCCTATAGATTAGTTATATCGTTAAGTATGTGTTTTTATAGATAGCTTCCTTTCCCTTGTTTCATGGGTAAATAAATGTTCATGTGCTGTGATTTGATTTGGTAGTTAGGATTTCTTTTCATTTCAACGCCGACAATAGCTATTTGGACTACTACGGCTCCAAGGAAAACAACAAGCAAAAACCCTCCGCTCCCGGCATTCTCCGTGCGCTCAGTGGGGGAAAGGTGAAATCCCCACCCAATGCTGAACAAGCCGAATTTCATGTCCTAATATGGACATAAATCAGTTCGCGTGGGGAACAGGTCGAGCCCCCACCCAACACTGAACAAGCGAATTTCATGTCCTAATATGGATATAAATCAGCTCATGTGGGGAATTCCAAGAAATGGGTTGCGACAGCCCTCACCAACAGCGGATGAGTCATGCCGGAAGTGAGCAACACCAGAGGGATAAAAAGGGAACGGAGAGACGGAAATTGGACACTCTTTGAACTCAAAAGACACTCTTTGGACTCTTTGAACACTCTCTGCTTGGTTCTTGGTGCTCTCTGCGTTGTTGCCGTTCTTCTTCAAGCTTTCTTGGTTCTGGTTCGTTGGTCTGTTCGCCCTGATTTGGTTCGGTTCCTTTGCGCTTCTTGGTCGGTGGTTCTTCGGGGGAATTGACACATCGGATCGGGATGGATCGGCACCTCATCTCACCAGCACGTGTTCCAGAGCGTGAGGGGATCTGCCGGAGCTCGAAAAGCTGATCGCGGCTCGTGGTGGTTGGATCCAGCTCGCCCTCACTGGTGCCCGGTCCGAACAGCTTGAAGACCGCACGAGGCGGACAGGTCCAAGTTAGACCCTGGTCTTCAGCCCGACTGTCCTCCGGGCTGAAGGTCCTAATAGAGACAATTGGTCCGATTCTGTGTGTGTGTGTGTGTGTGTGTGTGTGTGTGTGTGTGTGTGTGTGTGGGTGTGTGTGTGTGTGTGGGTGTGTGTGTGTGTGTGTGTGTGTGTGTGTGTGTGTGTGTGTGTGTGTGTGTGTGTGTGTGTGTGTGGGCCCGTCTGATAAGTAGTGAAATGTATAAATGTTTTTGCCTGTATTTACGTGCTTAATAATCGGTTTAGCTCTGCTTCTTGCGTGCTTCCCTTCGTTACCCCATTACTATCCAATAAATATCCCCATTTGTTGAATCTTTCAGCTCGTTCGTGTCCATTCCTTCATTGGCTGAGCGTGCTACGTGTTGAGAGTTAGTAAAAGCTGTTACGGCCGTAAGGGGACATTTGGGACCGACAGCTCTTGGCGATTAAACCGCTCGGATCGCACACCGAACGAGCGCGCTAAGCAACTCGTTCCGTTGAGGGTGAATTTCCCCGGTAGATTCCCCGCGTGGATACTTAGGTATATAGAAATTTGGCTATTCACCCTATTCCACGCGGGTGACCTGTTGGCGATCTTCGGTCCAGTCAGGACCTGTTGGCTCTGGACTTCTCCAGAGTGACGACCTAAATTCCGGGCGATCGCTCAAGCTGCCGCTACAGCTCCATCTCTCGGTCGTGCTTGCGGCCGACGTCCGGCCCCGCAACAATATTATGTAGGCTCGTCGTCGCGATGAACTTTCATCTCGTCATCACGGCGACACGATAACAGGCTGAGTCGCAGGTTCCGGATCCACTCCTGAACATGCAAGAACAGGGATAGGATAGTCTCGTGAGATAGGGTAGACGTCACAGCTCCGAATGGCATCGTGCACCACTGCCGCTGCTGGATATGTTGATGCTCACAGACTTGGTATTATCTTAAAAATGAAACAAAAAGTTTATGACATTACGAGACAATTAAAAACATTCAAGTCTTATTTTCTAAATGATTAACGGGTTCTTTTGATTGATAACCCAGGTAGGCCATATAGGCCGTAGGCAGGCCATTTTTGAAATGACGCCTCCAAAACGCCGGGTTTGACCCCAAAATTACCTTTAGGGTGACCTTGGGTGACCTTGACCTCAAGTCATTGAAATAAAATCAGATTCCCCGACCCCGAAAACCCCTAAAAAGTGGTATTATTCATGATTCTAGCCCTTTTGGTTTTTAACTACGATTGACCTCGAACCCGGATGGTGGCCATAATTGGATTTCGCCAATATGGCGGCCCCGGGGAGTGCCCATCTTGGAGCCCGTCTAAAATCGAAAAAGTATGGTATGGGTGACAAATGGGCCAAATTTGTTGCTTTTGGAAGAATCTGAACCAAACAGTCCCTATGATGCCCTAACATCCCTGACTATATCTCTCTAGACATCTCGAGTATTTGAGTGTTTCAACAGTCGAGTCTAGTATCCCACCTTGCTATTCAAACTCTCTGCCTATGGCATCCAAGGCCATCTCCACACATGGCTTGCTGACTTCCTTTACTCTCGTAACCAATGTGTGGCACTCAACGGGATCCTTTCATCTCCTCTCCCTGTTAAGACTGGAGTGCCATGAGGCAGTGTTCTGAGCCCAGTCCTATTCCTAATCTTCATCAGTGATCTTTTTGACTCTGGAAAATCATGTTTATCTCTGATGACTTCAACCTCTGCCATAACTTCCCTTATCCTTCAAATAGTTAGGCAAGAGTCTCCTCCCTCTCAGCAGACCTTCATCGAATCACAAGCTGGTCCTACACTGGAATGCCAATCAATCCTGACAAATCTCACACTCACTCTCCCTCTCTAAAGACCATCTAATGAACCCTCCCATCGACTTCATTACCACTATCATCTTGAACTTCAGATGCTCAAACCATTGGACCTTGCCATCAGTCATGATCTTTCCTGGGAAAACCCACATATCCAAGTTGATCTCCAAATCCAGCTGTTGATTGAGTATCCTCTAGCGTGCAAAATATTTCCTCAGCACATCTGAACTTTTATATATTAACGAGGCCTTCATCCACAGTTTGAAGAAGTATTGCCCTCCCCTTTGAACTTTGTGCCCCTGCCTCACACTTTGCTCAGCTTGATGTCATGGAAACCAAGGACTTCAAGATTATTGGTATCTCCAATGATGAAGCTGAATGCCTGGGCCAATCACTTTCACATTGTAGGCAGGTCAGTGGTCTGTCTTGCACCCTCTGCCATTTCTGTGCTCTGTCTCCCATCCCCCAGGTTAATGTAGGGCACCCATGGTCTGCCAGTAACTCCTAAAATCCAGACTAACTTCCACTCATTCATTCCTCTGTTTTCCCCCACCTGTGGAACCAACTTCCTCAGTCTGTTCAATCCTACCTTACCGTCCAGGGCTTCAAAACAGCTTTTCACCACTATCTCAGGTCATCCACAACCATGATATTTTAACCCTCCTTAAGTCGACACATTTCCGGGTCTCCAGTTTTACCTTCCACTTCTGTGATTGAGAGTTTGCAGGTGTATCCATCTTGTTCACCCATGGTGTCTACCCCTTGCATTCTTCTCCATGGCTCTTATTCTTCCAAACCTCTATATTTTATCCTTCCACTTGCTGGTGGTGTCTCCTCTCCTCTCCTCCCCTTTTCTCACACCCCTTCCCATTTTCTGAAGTTATTTTCATTCTGTTACATCCTAGTTGGTTGTGTTCTAGCTCTTCCATGAGCCTCGACTATTTATTTAATAATAAAAAAGTACTATATTTGCAATCTATTTGGTGGTTGGGTTTGTGGCTTGCTGGATTAGAGCAATCTTATCAATCAAGTAACTTAATTGGACAGTTATTGCATGTGAAAACTTCAGGCATGAAACTTTATTCCTTTCCTTCATGTGAAAAAGTCTACAAAGGAAATAACAGTGATGGGTGTGTGGTTAAAAAAATAAAAATTAAGACCGGAAATGATGGTCATGATTAGGATTGACATACACTGCACCAGAAAGGGAAATTGTGCACAAGATTAAAGAACCATGCTACCTTTTCTAAATTAGTCAAAGTGTATAGAATTGGGAAGAAGCTTCTGAGGCCTGCATTTCAACCTGGGCCATCTTGAACTGGATGCAGTGCAACCACTGCTGTAAGCCTGGGGGGTTCCCACCATAGCCGTCGTCCACAGTCTCAGCTGCTCGAACCCTGTTCTGTATGGCCTGCAACCTGGCTTGCAGCCCACCTGACAGGTGCTGCGGGAGTTGACAACAGCAACAACAACCAAGTCACTACAAAAGTAAGTTTTCTTCATAATTGAAGAAAAGTAAACATTTTGGCATTCTGCCGAAAGTTAAACCAAGATGTCTAACCCCACTTGGATAGTACAGAGTGGGTTTGGTTGGCAAAATACTGTAACCAATTCAGCAAGCACATTTAATTCGACAGTTATTGTAAGTGAAAACTTCATGATGGTACTGAGCCACACCTATCATTCAATTACGGAAGTCACAACGCAGTATGAAGATTGACTGATACCTTAACCAAAAATTTCGATAAAATTTGGTAATGTGCCAGGAAATTCTCAATGTACAGCAATCACTGAAGTCATGTAAGAAGAGTCTAAGTTATTTGACCAAAGGTCTGAGTTGAAGGAATGCAAACATGTTAATGCAGTGGAAGCTGTTGCTGACTAATGTGCTGCGTTTATGGTCCCACACTGCAATGGTTGCAACAGTTAAATACAAGTCTTGTGAGGAGTGGTAAAATACCGAAGGGTTGCTTCGTGGATGGCTGCTTCAAAGCCAATTTGGAGACTATCACTTGCTGATGAGGAGGCAAGTGATCCTATTGAGAGTGCGAGCTAACTTCATGCTGGACAACAAGGTTTTAACCAGATCTGGATCCCCCGGGAGAAACCAATGACGTCTAAATGAACAACACGTGGGAGACACAGTGCAGGGCAGACGTGCACAACTTAAGAAATAGGGATTTATTGAAATAAAGGATGCGGGAACGAAACGAGAAAATGGAGAAATCCTACAGGAGGAATGCAGATGATGAAGAATGATAATTATAAAATTAAAACAAACCCTTGCAATACAAGAAAACTACCCCACTTGTGTGCTGGGATACACACTCATTTGCACAAACGAATAAACCAGACAAGGATTTCAAAGCCAATGGCTTTCAGGTAACAGTTTGAAGATTAGAGCAGAATGGTGCAGATTTGGCCAGTACAAAGTAGAGCATCACAAGACATTACCAGCAGACATTGTGGCTCAGTAAAATATCCCCGAAAGGAGACAAGCTCTGCACCAGGACTATTCAAGGCGAAAAGAGAAAATGTGATGGCACTCTTCTGGTGCTCAAAAAGTCACCCCCCTAGCCCCCCATTTACTCCTCCCAATTCCTCTTGTTCCTCACGTGACACGGCATGGCCTCTGAGGGCATCGGCCCAATTAGCTTATGCCTTATGGCCTCAACTCTGGCGAATTGTGCTGCTTCTCCTTTCCACGGTTTCTGACCAATAGCTTGCGGCCTCGTATTATTGATTCTCTCGGGGTCCTTTAACCTTACCTTGCCTCCATTGCTGTTTCAGACAGAGGACAGAACTCATGACACCCTTATTCTCACTAATGACTACCACACACAACACCCCCTCCCAATGGCATGTCCATGTGAATGCAGAACAATCTTAGCCTAAATGTGAATTCCTTGTTACAGGCAAACATGAACTATCCTTCATGGGCGCACTGCCCATGTTTAGGTCTTATACTTTACTATTTTGGACTCCACACACGTAACTATTTAACTGGAGTCATGATGACCTATAGTGCCCAAAAGACACAAAGTATATGCTTGGTCATTTTAATGCTGACTCTGTCTTTTCAATTTTACCTACTTTATCTTTAAAGGAAACAATTCAAATCCCGTTTTCATCTTTAGGCATATTATGAAGATCCAGGTGACCCCTTCCAGATATGTGTGTCCGACTTCGCATGAGATCGAAGAGCACTGTTTCATCAGTTACCAACAACTCTTCTGTTTGTCGGAATAATGTTGGGCCTTTATTTCCTTTTTAAACTTTCAGCCATGTAACATTGTATGTGCACATTTTATTGGGCATTTTGGAGTGGGTCACATCTATGGATCATCAAAATTGTTTGAACCTCAACCAAGTCATACCTTACAGTTGGAGTGAATCATCGGCATCCACATAGGTAAAAGCTGCAAGACATGCAAGAATAACATGCCATGTGCTTTTCCTTACAAAAGTGCATACGTTGGTTTATTTTTGAAATCAGAAGCATAGATATTGAAGTGGAAGGAGCTAGCCTCAACCATGGAAGGCAAGAAAGTGCACAAGCATGTTGAAATGATAATTCATACCTTGACAAGGATGTTGGAGTTGCAGCTTTGAAGCGCTTCCATCAAATTCATAACATGTAGACTCACCATCTCTCCAAGCTGTGAACATGACCCAGGATGCTTTATCAATATTATCTTTAAACATGTTCAAAGATGTGTATATGTTGAATGTGTTTTTAGATTAAAATGAGATTTAATATTCATGGAATCTGATAGGATGGTGCAAAAGTAGTGCACGTCCCTTTGAGCTGTCTTGCCTGGGTTTGATTTGTGACGCGACTATACACTAACGGATTGGTGCTTCTTCTTCAGCAGCACGCTGCATCACAAAGTGCATTGTTCCTCAAATGGAGGTTCACCTTGTTGGCCTGTCTGCTTGCATTTGTTGCTGGATGTTAAAGATCCCATGGTCTTTTCCGCGAAGAGTTGGCGAGTTGTCTCGAGCACCATGGAACAAATTCAAAATTCGTGCCACCTTCTGATAAACACCAGACCTGGTTAACTGTTTCGTGAAAGACCTCAGCCAAAAACTCCACGACCAATTCCACAAAAAGGTGTGAATTGTTGGGGCCTTTAAACTAGTAGTAGTAGTAGTAGTTGAGATAGTAGCTGATAGTCACAAGATTTATACGTTTAGCCTGATTGCAAACAGGAGTGGTAATGATTGCACAGTTGCTGCATATCTGGATGTGTTGTTTAGAGTTGGACAGAATGGTTTTAGTACAAGTGTATATCATAAAGTTGATTATTTCAGTTTCCCTGTAGGCTTGTGCACCTTTCCAAGTGGCAAGAAACCAATTAAAATTGGTTACAATGTCTTTTCATCTCAGATACTTAAATTTGCAAGAATTTGTTCAGTAAAGGATGATTTTGTGGAACATACTGAGAAGGTCCCCCCCCCCCATCATGTTAATCGGGATATTTGGCTAATTGTTTGATCACGTCTTGTGAGAATGTTTAGACTCCATCGTCACCTTTTATTTAAGTTTGGTTGATTTTCATGCAAACAAGTTCAAATTGCATTGCATTTGATATAATAATCATGAATTAAGTATTTTAGTGAGGTAAATTCTTTAATTAATATTGATTCAAAAAATATATATTTGGATGTATATGTATGTGTGGATATATATATATATATATATATATATATATATATATATATATATATATATATATATATATATATATATATTGTTACGGCTGTGGAAATTCACAAACCACCATGAAGGGCCCGTAGGTGAGATATCTCTAAGTACATGTGTAGTTAGCCCCAAATCCGTTGTCCAGAGGGAATTTATGTGATTCATTTGGGCTGCGACGCTTTGAGTTAGGCGTTTTTCTGTTCTATCTTTATTTTGAACCAACCACGTCTCAACCGCCATCACACAACAACCACAATGCCGCTTCACAACAACCACAACCACACCTGCCTCAACACAAACACGCCATCCTCACCACTTCGCCAGCAACCGTCAACATCTCCACGAACCCAAAAGGGGAACAACAACAACTCCCACCCCGATTTCTCTGGTAAACAAGAATGACGGTTGGAACTCAACTCCCACCCCGATTTCTCTGGTGGAATGTCCCCCCTCCCCCGCGTGCCGCGAAGGGAGGGGCGGGGTGCCGGCGAAATAAAAGGGCGCACGGAGGCGCCGCTGAAGAGGTCAGGTCAGGGCGGTAGGTGAGAGTGTTAGTGTCAGTCGGCGGTTCATGGTCTTCTGCCCGTCTGGGTCTTGGAGAAGCGGTCCGTAGAGCGACCCGCTCGTTGGAGCTTGCATTCGGTGGAGAGCCCGGACGTCGCGGAGGGGACACGGACTGGAGGCGCTGCTCTGCCAGCTGTGTCGCGCGGACCTGCGCGTTCTTACAAGGAGCGCCGGAGAGAGCTCGCCCACCATCGCACCGCGAGGATGCAGGTAACCTGCAACGGTCTCGTGGGACTCGTTCAGTCTGCCAAGCCCCACGCCATAAAGGCCCACGGGCTCCGTCTGCCCCCTTGTCTATGAGGGTGGCCTTTTCTTTTGCTTTCGAATGAATGTTGTCGGCGCCGTCTGTAAAGTAGAACTGTATAAGTGTTGCCATGTGTGCGCGTAGTCGGTAGTAGATTTGCATCATTGTTTCTTTTGTTTTAACTGCTATATGTGCATTTTGACTGTTTGGCTGTATATGTGTGCTTTCCGTGTCGCTTATTAAATGTGCATTGTGTGAACTGTTTTCCCGTTTCGCTTTGTCTTTTCTTTATTGACCCTCCATCTTGCTTCGCGTAAAGGGTTCGTAGTGGGCTTAATACGCTCGGTAATTAATCTGAACCATCCAGGTCGGCGATAACACCGCTCGGTTATCCCGATAGCACGGAACGGACCGCCCAAGCAGCCCGTGTCCAGAGTCGACCTACGGCGAGGTGCGATCGCCCGGTCGACCATTCGCGCAGGTACTTAGGTAGATCGAATTTGGCGAGCGACCCTATCCTGCGCGGGTAGGCAATTGGCACGTTCATGGTGAGGT
>NC_140969.1:41249569-41377069 GCF_056783735.1 Eptatretus burgeri | reverse complement strand
ATATATATATATATATGTATATATATGTATATATATATATGTATATATATATATATATATATATATATATATATATATATATATATATATATATATATATATATATATATATATATATATGTATGTAGTAGATTAATGGGGTTTCTGGGGCACCCATGCAAATGATTGAGGAAAACTATGAATTGATCCCCGAAAACCCCTAAGCAGGCGGATAATTCCTCCCATACAAATGTATAGGGAGAACTCTCTGACTCGAGACCCATCAGGACAAAAAGAGAAGTATGGTTTTTCTGCCATACAAGCTCATGTTAAATTGAGACTGTCTCAGGGTCCAAAAAACCTCATACAAATTAATAGGGGAAGTTTTCTTGATCAAGGCTTATTTGGTCAAAAGAGGAGAATGATTTTCTCTCCCCCTCGGACTCTTACTCCACTCAAAGAGTGAGCCAACGAATATTTGATCATGTTCTATTTGAGATAATAAATTAATTTTCCTATTACATTCATCACTATCGAGTATGTTCACAAATATTATTTTAGAACTTTGTTCTTGGTCTAAATATCTTTGTTGAGCAGAAATAAAATGATAAACTTCTCTTCATGTTCTTGTTTGGCCACCTCCTGAGCCTCAGATTATTTTTTGTGTAAGCCACGCCCACTTTTCATAAGGCCCGCCCACGTTTCATAAGCCCCACCCATTTTTCACGAGGTATTTTCATAAGCCACGCCCACTTTCCCTAACTCGCGCCCACTTTTACTAAACCCCGCCCACTTTTCATGAGGTATTTTTATAAGCTCCGTGCACTTTTACTAAGCCCCACCTACTCTTACATAATTTCCAGTTAATCTCTGGCTCACAAAGAATTCACTAGAAAATTCTAGAATGTTATGTTTTTGAAACATTTCCCAAGGAAGGCTTGCCTGGGCTTGCCTGGGAAAGCCTGGGTTGCCCAGGGAAACCATGCCCACCAGTCTTTCTGTATAAAAGCTTCAACCCAGACTCCATTTTAAACATTTTTTACTGACTATGGAGTGCTGTGCTGACCTTGGAGTTCCTTGGAGTTCTACTACTTGTATGGAACTAAACCTTCAAGTTGATGAACTGGATTCAAACCTCTTATCTGTTGAGGTAAGATTTTATTTTCCTATTTACAGTTTGATTTAAGCATCGACTCATTTAATAATTAAATCACTGAATTAATACATTATTATTTTCTCTCACAGGAAATTGTATCTGAAATACAAAATGAAAATACCGATTTTGCCACAACTTGGGGTGAAATTGTTGGCTTGGCTGAAGACCTTGTGAGTGACCAAGACCCACATAATAAGCGAGACCTTGAGTGGGATGATTTTGGAGTTCCTTGGAGTTCTACTACTTGTATGGAACTAAACCTTCAAGTTGATGAACTGGATTCAAACCTCTTATCTGTTGAGGTAAGATTATATTTTCCTATTTACAAAGTTTGATTGAAGCATAGACTCATTTAATAATTAAATCACTTAATTAATCCATTATTATTTTCTCTCACAGGAAATTGTATCTGAAATACAAAATGAAAATACTGCTTTTGCTACAACTTGGGGCGAAATTGTTGGCTTGGTTGAAGACCTTGTGAGCGACCAAGACCCACAGAACGAGCTCGACCTTGATGGCCCAACCAAAGAGTTATACCTTGGAGACCAGCAAAATCCTGAAAGAGAGTTTTGCAACAATAGTACTCATTGTGAGTTATCAAGACAATACCCACTGAACAAGTTATACCTTGATGAGCCAGAATACAAGTTTTACCTTGGAGACTCACAAATTTTGAAAAAAATCAGTAAATGAGTTCTGCCTTGATGGTTTAAATAACTACTTTGGAGACTCAGGAAAAGGGTTCTGCCAAGATGGTTCCAAATATGGGGCCTACCTTGGAGACTCACACATTTTGAAAAAAATCAGTAAATGAGTTATCCTTTGTGGTTTTAAATGTGAAACCTACCTTGGAGACTCAGGAAAAGGGTTCTGCCAAGATGGTTCCAAATATGGGGCCTACCTTGGAGACTCACAAATTTTGAAAAAAAATCAGTAAATGAGTTATCCTTGGTGGGTTTAAATGTGAAAACTACCTCGGAGACCTCACAAATTTTGAAAAAAATCAGTAAATGAGTTCTGCCTTGATGATTTAAATAACTACCTTGGAGACTCAGAAAAAGGGTTCTGCCAAGATGGTTCTAAATATGGGGCCTACCTTGGAGACTCACAAATTTTGAAAAAATCAGTAAATGAGTTCTGCCTTGATGGTTTAAATAACTACCTTGGAGACTCAGGAAAAGGGTTTTGCCAAGATGGTTCTAAATATGGGGCCTACCTTGGAGACTCACAAATTTTGAAAAAATCAGTAAATGAGTTCTGCCTTGATGGTTTAAATAACTACCTTGGAGACTCAGGAAAAGGGTTCTGCCAAGATGGTTCTAAATATGGGGCCTACCTTGGAGACTCACAAATTTTGAAAAAATCAGGAAATGAGTTATCCCTTAGAGACTTTGTAAGTTGGTTTTATTTTGGAGACTTGAAATGTGGGTTCTGGTTTGATAACTCACAATGTGATGCATATCTTGGAAACTCAACAGGAATGTGGTT
Organism: Eptatretus burgeri; assembly: GCF_056783735.1. NCBI lineage: Eukaryota > Metazoa > Chordata > Myxini > Myxiniformes > Myxinidae > Eptatretus > Eptatretus burgeri. The sequence continues at coordinate 41,374,443 of NC_140969.1, read as the reverse complement.
ATACCTTGAAGACTTGGAAAGTTGGGTTTATTTTGGAGACTTGAAATGTGGTTTCTACCACTCTTTGGGATCTAAACCTATCGATGTGATTCTTTGTTGGATGGTGCTTGATGAGAGCAATATCAAGAAAGTTCTGGGAAGAAAGTGCAGGAAGGTTCTTACTCCACCTTTCTACTTTATCAAACCTGAAAGCCTTAAAATACAGAATTGGAAGAAAAGAAAAAAAAGAAGAAAAGACATTGTGTTGGGTGAGGGTTGGGGTTGAGATTTTGAATGTGAGGGTTGGGTTGAGATTTTGAATGTGAGGGTTGGGTGGGGATTGAGATTTTGAATGCGAGGGTTGGGGTGGGGGTTTAGATTTTGAATGTGAGGGGGGGGTACGGGTACACACACACACACACACACACACACACACACACACACACACACACACACACACACACACACACACACACACACACACACACACACACACACACCAACAAACAAAAATTAAGCCTTGACTATTCAGTTGAGAATTCTGTGTTTTGGGTTCACAGATCTAAGAACGTCCCCCCTAGACACGCATTATATACGGCAGATGCCACCTGTTATACACCTCGGACTTGGCCCTCGAGTGTCCACAACGGTGTATAGTCGGGGGGGGGGGGAGTGAAGCGGCAACCAATTGCTCCCATGGGTATTATCTGCTTAGTTTTGTCTTTTGTAATTCCTGTGAATAAAAGGAACCTAAAATCTCTTCCCCTTCTAAATCATATACTTTATAAGTCAAAGGAACTGTATTTATCACATCAACAATTTTAAAAAGCTCATTTGTCCACCGCTTTGTATAACCCTTTTCAAAATGAGATTTCCATCTATATATTGTTACGAATTTGGGAATTCGATTGCACACAACATTCAGGTTCCTTCAGTCAGCTATGTCGATAAGTGCTTGTTCCCTGGATAGCTCACCTTTCATTGTTTAAATGTTTAGAAATCGATTAGATGCGCTGCGGATCGATTTAATAGTTAGGGAACGAACAATGGAGACATCCCTCCCCCTCTTCTGCGAAGAGGAAGAACCACCCTGCCGTCCCGTGATTCATGATGTCAACAACTCCCTCCCACTTGTGGTTGAGCGGGGGGATGGATCACGAGGGCATGAGTCACACCGGGCGTAGGGGAGGGGGCGGAGAAGGATAAGGACGAGATCCTTTCTTTGTTCTTGAGGAGTAAGCTTTTTGCTTCGGCAGAGAGTAGTCGCTCAGCAGACCTTCGGGTCCTGTTTGGCTTGGGTTAGGGTTGAGGCCTTCGGAAGCTTTTTGCTTCTGCAGAGGAGTTGTTCAGCAGAGCTTCGGGTCCTGCTTGACTCTGGTTAAGGCCGGAGGCTTTTGAAAGCTTTTTGCTTCAAGCTGCCTTTACTTGTTTGGAAGAAAGTTAAGCCGGTTGCTCGGCTCGAGCTACGAGTGGTGGCTTCTTCTTCTTCTTGGTTCGTGGAGCTCTTTGTTCTCCATTTTGGTTCCCGGCTTGGTGCGACTCGTCGACCTTTTCTTCGAGGTGGTTCCTTGGGGGGAAGCGGCGCATCAACGGGAAGGATCGGCGCCTCATCTCACCAGCACGTGTTGAGAAGCGCGGGAGGATTTGCGGGAGCTCGGGAAGAATCTCGGCTCACGACGATTAGATCCAGCTTGCTCTCGCTGGAGCCCGGGTCCAAACAACTTGAAGACCACACGAGGTGGAGAGGTTCGAGATAGGTTCTGGGTTTCAGCTCACCTGCCCTCCAAGCTGGAGCTCGTTATTAAAGGCCTCTGCCACCATTTCTTGGATGTGTGTGTGTGTGTGTGTGTGCGTACGTGTGTCCGAGGGCCCGTCTATTAAGTAGGAAATTGTTAAGTGCTTCGTGTGCTGTAAATGTTTGCATCGCATTTCGTATAGACGGTCGTAGTTCTTTTGTTGTGCTTTTGTTGCTTATATAATTGCATACATGCTTTATTATAATAAATGTCCTTGTGTGAATGTAAACCTGTTCGTTGCGTCCTCTTCCCTTAATTGAGCTGCCATCTTGCACTCGGAATATAGTTGGTTTTTAAATAGCTGGTAAAGTGATCGGGTCCAATGGGACTGCGTGATAATACCCCGCTCGGTTATCCCAAAAGGAAGCGAGCTGCTTAAGCCGCTCGTTTCCAAGCGGTCCCGTTGAGGTACAATCTCTCGGTAACCTACCCGCGCGAATAATTAGGTAAATCGAAGATTTGGCGATCGGACCCTGTAGCGCGGGTAGAGTGTGGACAAGGTTGTGGTGTGGTTAAAAACACACCCATGGCTGGTTTCCGGCATTGATCCGGAAAGCCGCGACTGGATTGTCCGTTCGGTGGGTGAAGCGACCGCTATTGGTTAGATGCGGTCGTTCGCACGCCGACGGGCGGGAAACCGTAACATTATTCTTACGATATCACCACCTTTGAACTTAGGTTTTCTGACTTTAATCTCTTTTTCATATTTTAATTTTGTAAATGTTTCTCATGGTTTCATATTCGTTGATGTGTAAATCGTGTCATACTTATCCACAATATCCTGAATAAAAGATGACCATTGTTGTGAACCGAGTTGTGTGAATTTTTTATATAGTCTCTCTTTTAAGGTACGATTAAAACGTTCGATAACAACGGCTTTTCCTTCATTAAAGGTACTGTATAATGTAATATTGTTATTTTTTTAGAAAATTCATAAATGTCATGTTATAAAACTCTCTACCTTCATCAGTCCACAATTTTTTAGGTTTTCTCTTACTTTTATTAAATATCCGTTGAAAGGCTAACATAAGAGTATTACCTGTTTTTGTTTTTTAAAGGGACAACCCACGCATATCTACTCCTCAAATCAATAACGGTTAAAGCATACTTGTACCCCTTATCATTATTGAGTTCAATCAAATCAGCAGACCAGATATAAATCAACTTCTTTGGAATAAACCTTCCTTCTCTGAAACTTTGTGAATATTGGTTTATGTAATTCATCAGCCAATTGCTCTTCAATCTTAATGACATCATTAGAGCCTATAAGTTTTTTTGAATTTCCAAGTTTCAATTTCGCACTGATCATCTTTTTCACGATGAACCTATGAACTTTATCTCTCAAGGTTGGATTTCGTATCAGAGATAAATTATACAACATTTCTCCATCGGCTTCATGCTTTTCTTCCAACGTTGTGGTATTCCCATAATCAATATCGTGCCTCATGCACACCTCATCAACCCTATTGATGGGTTTACTCCATGGTTTAGGATTGTCTGCCTCATCTAATCTTTTATCCAAGTTTGTGCCTGGACCACAGAAAGAATATCCCAGTAGATGTAATTCCCCTGGTATTCCAGTAGTTGTAAATTTATTTCCTGATAAAAACTTTTGTATATCTCCTCCACGTTTGTGTTTGGAGATAAATTGACACTTTTTTGAACCACACACCGAACATGTACCTTTTTGTATAACCCTATTATTTTTACTTTTAAAATATGAGATTTTTCAGTATAAGCTTTCTTTTTACATTTGAGAGAATAACTCATTTATTTATGAGAGAAATTCCTACAGAGTGTGAATACCTTTTTAGTTTCCAACACGCACATTTGAATCTTGATTTTTTTTAAAACATAAAGAATCCTTAGAAATGCCTTCACTCTCTCCTCCATTTATTTAAGAAAAAAAATGAAAAACTATAATTAAAGTCAATATCTTGTCCTTGAAAACGATGTCAATCGTCTTGTCGAAAATATTGCTAATAGACTTGTTAATTCTTTGTTTTCCTCCTCGGTGAGTTGAGATTTATTTATTTTCTATAATACCCCCTATCTTTTTTTAATCTCACCAGTTTCCATATTTTTATATTTATTCATTCTCGCTCTTTCCTCCCTCTCCTCCCTCTCCTTCTTCTCTCTCTTCTCTCTTTCCTCCTTCTCTCTCTTCTCTCTCTTCTCCCTCTCCTTCTTCTCTTTCTTCTCCCTTTCCTCCTCTTCCACTCCTTCCTCGTCCCTTGCTATCCTAGAATTGCTTACAATCCATAGAATATCATACATGTATTCATCGGGATTTCTTGTTATTGCTGCTCCCTTTAGGGGTCGCCACAGCGGATCATCTGTATGATCTGCATAGTGATTTGGCACATGTTTTACGCCGGATTCCCTTCCTGCCGCAACCCTGGTCGCCTCTTGCGACACAGGGATATGGTACACCTATTTTAACCGGGGTATACACCGGCCCAGTACACTGGTACTCATTTCGCTGACCTCGGAAGGATGACAGGCTGAGTCAACCCCCTGGTGTATTAATTCAGTGGCCCAACGGGGCTTGAACTCAGGACCTTTTGGATCCCAAGCTGCTGCCCTAACCACTGTGCCAACACCAGGCTCATGGTGATGAATGTAATAGGAAAATTAATTTATTACCTCAAATAAAACATGATCAAATATTCAATGATTCAAATATATTGATGATTCAGATCAAATATCAAATATTAACATCAAATGTTAATATATGAACATATAAAGTGGTGTATGATTATAGTTATTCAAATGTAGTAATACTTAAAATAAAAGTAATAATTAAATAAGTTTGAATAAGGATATTGCATTGCTGTGTTGACTGACTGTCTGGACACAACTTTGAGGTTGTGGGTCCATTGATGTTGAGTAATCTACTGATGTGGACCTGCGGCCGTTGTTGTGGATCCATCGTTTGGAGAGGTTCTGGGCTGAAAGGATCAAAACCTCAATGAAAAATGGTGCCCAGCTGATGATCCGGACAGTTGGGAAATCAGTCAATTGCTAATAAATTAAGGTTATGACTTCAAATAAAATAAATTTTGTAAGTACTTATCAGTACATTGTGTGTGTGTGTGTGTGTGTGTGTGTGTGTGTGTGTGTGTGTGTGTGTGTGTGTGTGTGTGTGTGTGTGTGTGTGTGTGTGTGTGTGTGTGTGTGTGTGTGTGTGTGTTTTGTTATGTGTTGCTTCCTTCTTGGGACTATAGTGCAATAATTGGTCTTTATTTTGATTGCATCCAAGGTCCCCAGATGATGCCACTTTTGCAGGTGAGTTGCAAACCAGGTGATCGTTTGAGAACCTTGGTAGGAAATGAATTATTTGGATTGAATTTTATGTTCCAGATCACTGACCATTTTTTGAAATGACAGATTTGAATATGAAGATGTCGAATCACATGATTGCAGGCAAAAAGAGCTTCAGTACAAAGTGTAGTTATCTGCAAAATGAAGTCTTTCCAAAGAGGTCTAAGTCACTGAGATTTGAAAAACAAGATATGTTGAGGTACACACAATTCATTGGTAGAGCAGGAGAAAGGAACTCATTCAGGAGTGGAAGGATAGCTTCATTGGTGGCATGCTCTTGTCTGCATTTGATTCCCGATGAGGTCATACACACGAGAACAGCCATTTTGATTCAGTGCCACTAAGAAGGTGCTACACCTTGAAGTTTGCCATAATTTGGATTGGGGATGTTAATATATCCTGGCTGCATTTTGGTTGTGGATATTGTTTCATGGATAAAGTTAGACAGAGAGAAAGAAAGACACTGCATGATATTTACAAAAGTCTCAACTATTCGGATTCATGTTTGGCATTGGATGTGTCCAGCAGGACCATGGACTCTGGTATATGTGGGATTTGTAGCAGTTCTGAGTGCAATGGAGTTTGGGTGTCGTGTCACTCCAGGAATCCTGCAGCTCATTGCTCACAACCAAGTACTCATGGTGTCTCCCTATTCGAGCTTAAACCAGCCAAGATGTCTTATTGGAGGTTTAGGACAGGGCAATTTTTATTGCCTTTCATACTGAAAGCATGGAGCTTACAGAAAAGAAAACGGTCAATGTCGATTTTTGTCTTTGAGAAGCTTATCTGTGAGCTTTGAAAGTGAGTTTTTGAGGTCTGGTAATAACGATCCAGAGTCTATTCCTTTCCGGGTGAGAAGTTCAGGTGTTCCAGGAGATGGGCTGGGTAGTTGGCAAGAGGACAGATTGGAGACTGCGAAGTAAATTTGAGAACCCGAGCTTTTTTTGAAGCAAGGAAGCATTGTGGCACTCCACCCCACTGTAAGCTATGCGCATCATCGCTTCAACATTCATGAGGGAGAGCACATTGAGAGAACACATTTATGGCGCACGTAAACAGATTTCACCAGGACTTGGAGAAAGGAGTCAAATGTCAAAGTTCTGATCTAAAGAAAGACATGTTGAGCTACACCCAATGACAAACACGTTTCAAGTCTTCCAGATCAACATTAAGTTTCAATCAGTTATGTTGTTTAGTGAAACAAAGCATTGGAACACAGTGTCGTAACTTAGGACTTGGGGTTTGGATTAAGTCAGCTCATTGCCAAAAAAGCAACAATATATTTCGATACAAGATCGAATGTCTGAGTGTCAGTTTTGCCTCTCCTTTAAAACCATTGGTCACACAAAGCTGAAAATGCTGCCATATTAATTGCCAAAGACACCAAACATAATATATTTGGACATTTTTCTTTTTCATTATTCACATCGATATTGATAAATGTCGATACAAAGCATGTCTATTCAATTTGTAGATGAATATGCAATATGTAGACATCTACCAAGATTGCTGATTAAAAGCATCATGGGATGTTCAGAAGCATTTGCTTTCGAGGGAGGAGGAGGCTATTTGGCCCATCAAACCTGTGCTACATCCACAACACATGATTTCAATCGAACAGTTTATCAAGCGAAACTCATTGGGGATGGGGGTGGAGGGTGGGGATGACAATGGTGGAGCAACCACAGACAACCCAGGTGTTTTATCTACATCATAAGATTCAGTGTCTGTGTTTGCATCTCTTCCCAAACCACTAGTTATACGAGATCCATCTAAAAAGTAACGGGACTGAGCCTGCTGTGTGCTCCACTTACACAACTTGAATGAACGGGTTGTGTCCGTCTTTCACAACATTCCAGCAATATATATGATTGGTGATGGTTGACTGCGCTCATTGTGTGATTTTTTACAGGTCGTGCTTAACACGTTGTCTCGTCTGAGTCGTCTCGCTATGAGTCGTGAGAAAAGAGCCAATCTGAAGTTTCTTGCCAAGCTTGGCTGCACCTTCCGAATCCGAATCCTTTGCAATGCTGCACCTTCCGAAGGTGGTGGTTCATTGTGTGATTTTTCCGAATCCTTTGCAATGCTCCAGCGTCTACGGGGAAGAAACGATGTCATGTACACGTGCATTTGAATGGTACAAGAGGTTTCATAGAGGGATGGGAGAAGGTTGAAGATGATCCACGGTCTGGAAGACCTTCGACGAGCAGAACGGCGGACAACATCAAGCGTGTGAAGCAGATGGTGCACGCAGATCGTCGACTCACGGTGCGGATGATTGCTGAGGAACTTTCAATCAACAAGGACACTGTCTGGAGCATCATCACTGAAAATCTCAATGTGCAAGGTGTGCGCAAAGATGGTCCCCAAGCTGTTGTCCGAGGACCAGAAGCAACAGAGTCACTGTCTGTCAAGACATTATCGAGCACCTCGAGGACGATCCAGACCTGCTCGGGAGAGTCATTACTGGTGATGAATCATGGATATTCGAATACGATCCCGAGACCAAACGGCAGAGGCGTCAGTGGAAAAGTCTGGCATCACCAAGACGAAAGAAAGCAAGGATGTCGAAGTTGAAGGTCAGGGTGATGCTCATTGCGATTTTTGACATCAAGGGCATCGTCCACTTTGAGTTTCTACCACAGGGTCAAACAGTGAATCAATACGTGTACAAGGAGATCCTTCGGTGCCTCCTGAGATCAGTCCAGGTCAAGAGGAGGGATCCGTGGGAGAACAATGCCTGGGTGCTTCACCATGACAACGCCCCTGCTCACAGTGCCCCGAGTATCCGACAGTTTCTGGCGGAGAGTAAGGTGCCAACTCTGGAGCAACCCCCGTATTCACCAGACTTGGCCCCTTGTGATCTTTTCCTATTCTCCAAGTTCAAGGGGGTGATCAAGGGGACCCGACATCCTGATGTGGAGGCCATCAAGGACCGTGACGACGGACCTCTGGAGAGTTCCAGAAGAAGCCTTCCGGTGGTGCATCGAAGCGTGGAAGAAGAGGATGGACAAGTGTGTGACACTGGTGGGAAACTATTTTGAAGGGGACAAGCTGCGATTTCAATATATTTGTTTGAATAAAATTTCTGTGAGGTCTGTCCTGTTACTTTTTAGACGGACCTCGTATCATAGTAATCATTCCCAAATCATGCATGGTGGCATTGTAATGGCCAAGGACCCAAGCAGTGCTGGGGGCAAAAAATAATGATTTGGCGAAAAATATTTTCATTCTTCACATTGATAAATGCCCAGAAAAAGCAAGCGTGAACTACGTATGCTTTGCTTGGCTTGGTGACAAGTCACTGACGAGGCTAGGTTTCATTTTGATTAAGTCCTTGCAAGTGACATCAATACACCCTTTCTATACCTGTTTCCCATTCTTGGAATTTCAACATTAAAAAAAAAAAAATTGAGCCAGGGGCCTATAGGATTGCTCGTACAGGTAATGTTTATGAAAATGGATCTATGCCATTGACCAAAAGAAACTTAAACAGTAGATCAAAAGCATCATTGATTATAATTAGAGAATGATTCAAAAATCGATCAGTATTCCTGGGGTACCATACCACTTGGTTGGGAGCAATGAGCTGCAGGATTCCTGGGGTAACACGACTCCAAAACTCCATTGCACTGAGAGCTGCTGCTGATCCCACATCTCCTGGAGTCCATGGTGCTGCTGGTCCTGCCTGTTGCTCACAATAAACTGTCCACAGTTGTGCAAAGATGAATGCGTGGAAGAGTGAAGCAATGTGTGCCATCGAAGCCTAGAGGAATCGAGCACTTGTTCTCACAATCGGACAATCCCGAAGTATAGATTAAATATTTTAAATGGAAGTATAATTATATAATCTGACAATAATAACAATACATTAAAATGACACTTAGTAGAGCGTATACCTCCACCAGGCTAAACAGTTTACGTTTTGTATCCCACTGATTGGCTGGATCCGGATCCTGGTTTTCAGCAAAATCTCATCAGCTTGTTCTTGTCACCTCACCAACTCATCCACCAAGTTTCATCCAAATCCATCCGCAACTTTTTGAGATTATAGTGTCATATATTGTTTTTGTCTCCTAATCATTCAATGGTGAAGAATCACTTTACTAATTCTTGGATTCGGATCGTGATTAGAATTTTTACCAAACTATAATAATTTGGTCCTTGTCACACACCCAATCTGTCCACCAAGTTTCGTTTGAATCCGTTCACAAATTTTTCAGATATGCTGCCCACAGACAAACAAAAAGACAGACGGGATAAAAATACAACCTTCATCGACCTTCGGTGGGAGAGGGACAAAAAGGTAAAAACCAGTATTTATTATGTTCAGGATTCTCCAGGAATGTCTCAATCATGGTGATTTATTCAATCATGGCTGATTTCGTTTTTTTATACCTACACTTTTAAGATGAATTACTAAATAAGGAGCCAGAGACATGCACTTACGAACTCTTCATCCTATTAAAGGCAATTGGATTTAACTGGATTTATTTAGTTAAACAATTTTAAAATATTTGAGAGAATGAAACAAGGATGTACCATAGAGAGTAAACACTAATTAACATCATCACCTCACACCGTGTACCATTAATTTGCATCAAAAGCTCATCAAGCCTGTGATATCAGCCAAACTTTTCCCCAAATTTACTGGCCAGGCCTCATGTTTCACTGAAAACCATACTATGACAATGAGCAGTCATTCAAATCAAACCGACAGCAACAATGCAACAAGCCTTCACCCACCAAACCACTCATATTAGTTATGACATCAAATTAAAACTGCATGTAAAGATATATATATATATATATATATATATATATATATATATATATATATATATATATATATATATATATATATATATATATATATATATATATATATATATATCCGGCGTAAAAACCTCTGCCAAATCATTATGCGGACAACAAAACGAATTTCCATACCGGATCGGTCGAGGCCCGGGTTACCAACGACCGCCACCGGTACCGGTGGTCAGCAGGGTACCAGTGGAAATTGTGCTACTGCTGGGCGAAGAAGGAGAGGGGGAAGGTGAGTCCAGAGGCAGTGGGAGAGGGGGGAAGGGTAGAAGTGTGGAGGTGAGAGTTGGAACTCTGAATGTTGGGACGATGACTGGCAAAGGGCGAGAGTTGGCTGATATGATGGAGAGAAGAAAGGTGGACATACTGTGTGTACAAGAGACCAAGTGGATGGAGAGTAAGGCTAGGGGCATTGGAGGTGGTTTCAAACTGTTCTACCATGGTGTGGATGGGAGGAGAAATGGTGTTGGGGTAATCCTGAAGGAAGGTTATGTCAAGAGGGTATTGGAGGTGAGGAGAGTGTCTGACCGAGTGATGAGTGTGAAGTTGGAAATTGAAGGGGTGATGATGAATGTCATCAGTGCATATGCCCCACATATGGGGTGTGAGATGGAGTATAAAGAAGATTTCTGGAGTGAGTTTGATGAAGTGGTGGAGAGTGTATCCAAGGATGAAAGAGTGGTGATTGGAGCAGATTTCAATGGGCATGTTGGGGAAGGGAATAAAGAGGATGAGGAGGTGATGGGGAGGTACGGTCTCAACAAGAGAAATGTGGAAGGGCAAATGGTGGTAGAGTTTGCAAAAAGAATGGAAATGGCAGTGGTAAATACGTATTTCAAAAAGAAGGAGGAACACAGGGTGACATACAAGAGTGGAGAAAAGTGCACACAGGTGGATTACATCTTAAGCAGGAGATGCAACCTGAAAGAGATTGGAGACTGTGTAAGGTTGTGGCAGGGGAGAGTGTAGCTCGATAGCATCGATTGGTGGTCTGTAGGATGATTGTGGAGGTGAGGTTGAGGAAGAGAGTGAGAGCTGAACCAAGGACCAGATGGTGGAAGCTGAAGGAGGAAGACTGTTGCGTGGAATTTAGGGAGGAGGCGAGACAGGTGTTGGATGGTGGTAAAGATGGGTGGGATGATTGGGCAACTACAGCAGAAGTGGTGAGGGAGATAGCGAGGAAGGTACTTGGTGTGACATCTGGACAGAGGAAGGAAGATAAGGAGACTTGGTGGTGGAACGAGGAAATACAGGAATGTATAAGGAAGAAGGGGTTGGTGAAAAGGAAGTGGGATAGTCAGAGAGATGAAAGTAGGCAGGAGTACAAGGAGTGGCGTCGAAAGGCAAAGAGAGAGGTGGCAAAAGCCAAGGAAAAGGCATATGAGGAGCTGTATGAGAAGTTGGATACAAAAGAAGGGGAAAAGGATTTATACCGATTGGCAAGACAGAGGGACCGAGCTGGGAAGGATGTGCTGCAGGTTCGGGTGATAAAGGAAGTAAATGGGAATGTGCTGACGAGCGAGGAGAGTGTGTTGAGAAGGTGGATGGAGTACTTTAAGGAGCTGATGAATGAAGAAAATGAGAGAGAGAGAGAGAAGGTTGGAAGAGGTGGAGATAGTGAATCAGGAAGTGGGGTGGATCAGTAAGGATGAAGTGAGGACTGCTCTGAAGAGGATGAGGAGTGGAAAGGCGGTTGGCCGAGATGATATACCAGTGGAGGCATGGAAGTGTTTAGGAGAGATGGCAGTGGGATTGTTAACCAGATTGTTTAATAAAATCTTGGAAAGTGAGAGGATGCCGGAGGAGTGGAGATTAAGTGTACTGGTTCCGATTTTCAAGAACAAGGGTGATGTGCAGAGCTGTGGAAATTACAGAGGGATAAAGTTGTTAAGCCACACCATGAAGTTGTGGGAAAGAGTAGTGGAAGCTCGGTTGAGAAGAAAGGTGATGATTTGTGAGCAGCAATATGGGTTTATGCCAGGAAAGAGCATCACTGATCAGGTCAGGTATGGGAGCATGTGCCAGAACAGCACGTCGCTGCGTCCACTTTCCGCCGGTACTCCAGGGGCCTCCGTCTGGCCATCCCCCAGGCAGATGCCAGGCCCATCCCCATCTCCTTGAGATGATGGTCAACCTGTTGCAACCATGAGGCACGTGGTCGACCCACTGGCCTCCTCCACTCATGAGACTCCCTCGCTGAGAGAATCTGGTGAGCAGGATCAGAGTCAGGAAAACGAGCCACATGTCCATACAGCCGCAACTGACGCTCACGGACTATGCAGGTAACAAATCTCATCCGAGTCTCTCTCAGCAACCGCTCGTTGGACACAAAATCCGACCAGCGATAGCCAAGGATTCTCCGAAGAGACCTGGTACCAAAGGAATTAAGTCTCCGTCTCAGATCCTTGGTCAGAGTCCAAGTCTCGCACCCATAGAGCAAGACTGGAAGTACCAAGGACCTGAAGACTCGGACTTTCGTCCTCCCGCACAGGTACCGGCAGCGCCACACCCCATGATCCAGTGAATCCATGACTCCCCAGGCCCGACCCAGACGTCTATTGACCTCTGACTCGCAGCCAGCAGAGACATGAATATCACTGCCAAGGTAAGTGAATCTCTCCACGACCTCAACATCCTCACTACAAACAGACACAGACAGGACAGCAGCATCCAAGATGTCACCGAAAGCCTGGATCTTAGTTTTGACCCAAGAAACCCGCAATCCCAACGGCTCCGACTCCTCATTCAGCACCTCGAGGGCCCCCAAGAGGATGTCTAAAGTCTCCGCAAAGATGACTGCATCATCTGCAAAGTCAAGGTCCGAGATCTTGACATTCCCAAATGACGCACCGCAACTTGATCTCTCCGACATCCTCCCGAGAATCCAGTCCATACAAGTGCTGAAAAGTGTGGGGGCCAGTACACATCCCTGACGAACTCCAGTAACAACTGGAAATAAGTCAGAGATGGTACCACCACACTTCACAGCACTCTCAGTACCAGAGTAGAGTTCAGACATCAGATCGATCAGTTTTGGTGGCACCCCACGAAGACCAAGAATCCTCCAGAGGACATCCCGATTCACTGAATCAAACGCTTTACAGAGATCAACATAGGCTGCAAGCAGCCCCTGCCGAAACTCTCGTCTGCGTTCGGTGAGGACACGAAGGGCAAGGATACGGTCAATCGTTGACCTCTTTGGTGTAAAGCCTGACTGCTCTGGACGCTGGTGCTCAAGCAGATGGTGGCGAACCCTATCGAGAATTATCCGAGCAAAGACCTTGCCCGGCACTGAGAGCAGCGTCACCCCTCGGTAGTTGTTGCAGTCTTGGCGATCACCCTTCCCTTTCCAGAGAGGGACAACAAGGCCCCTCTTCCAGTCAGTTGGGATGATGCCTGTGTTCCAGGCAGAGCACAAAACTGCATGCAACGACACGAGTGCAGCATTTCCACCAGCCTTGAGAAGTTCGGCATGGATGCCACAGATCCCTGGAGCTTTGCCCCGTTTCAACTGGTTCACCGCAGCCCGTGTTTCCACAAGCGTAGGTGGACCACAGTTGATTCGAGGGTCAGCAACAGGAATTGTAACACCCTTGACGTCCAACTCGACAGCTGGCGGATCAGCCTGGTACAACCGCTCAAAGTAACCGGCCCAGCGGGCCTTCACTTCAGACTCCTCTGTCAAGAGCCTACCACTCTCTGCTCGAAATGTAGTGCTCCGAGGGATGGGCTTGGATGATCGTAATGCGCGAATTCCCCTGTAAGCGGGACGACAATCACCTGTCCACAGGTGATGCTCTACCCCCTCACAGATTCCTTGCACATAGGCCTCCTTGTCCACCCTCAGTGCACGTACAGTTTTACGCCTCAGCTCCCTGAACAGCTCAGCTCTGCCATTCAGCCTGGCCCTGCGACTCTGATCAATGGTATCCAGTGTCCCTTGAGAGACAAAATTCTTCTTTGCCCTGTGGTGAGCTCCAAGGCATCCATCGGCAACATCAAGGACGGTGGTCTTGAAGGCGCTCCACAACTCTTCAGGACCCCCCAAAAGCACCCAGACCCCCCAAGTGTCCACTCAGCCTGTTCGCAAACTCCTCAGCTACTCTCTCATCCCTGAGCTTGGCAACATCCAGCCTAGGCTGGGATGGTACCATTCTCCAGGATTTAAGGTGCAGCTTTAGAGTTGCTACAACAAGCCTGTGGTCAGTATTGAGGAACTGAGCACTCCGGTAGACCCTGCAGTTCTGGATCATCCTCCAACTACCGTCAATGAGGACATGGTCAATCTCCTTTGCCACACCGCCAGCGTTGGAATACCAAGTCCAGCGATGAGCTTGTGGGCGCTGAAACCATGAAACAGCCACCCTAAGTCCATGACTTCTTGCAAAGTCAAGGAACTTAGTGCCATTCTGGTTCATAGTTCCTGACCCATGGGGACCAACACACACCTCATAACCGTCCCTATCAGTTCCAGTCGATGCATTGAAATCCCCCAAGTCTAGAAGTGTATCTCGTCTGGGGCACTGATCAACCACAGACTCGAGTGTGGCGTAGAATGCATCCTTCACGGTGAGATCACTCGCCTCAGTCGGAGCATAAACAGAGACCAGGGAAATGACACCTAAGGAGTGACGAATCCTTAATCTCATAATACGCTCGTTGACCGGTGTTACCTCAATTATCATTGGGGTCAGCTTATTGGACACAGCTACAGCAACTCCTTGGGTATGGTAACCATCAGAGCGACCAGACCAATAGTAGGTGTAACCACCCACCATTATCTCGCCGCAATCCGGTCTCCGAACCTCAGAGAGAGCTGCAATCCCGATGTCCAAACGCTTGAGCTCAGATGATAACAGAGACGGGTGATCATCCTCTCTTAGGGATAGGACATTCCAGGCACCCACCCGAAGGGACCGCCTCAGGTTAACCCAAGGAGACCGCCGTCTGGTGGACGACACCTCAGCACCACTCCGACACACTCTCCCGCAATCTGACCCAGGGATGTTACCCCGTGGTTTCCCTCCTATCAAAGATTGGGGGTCCCGAAGGCTTTGCCCCAATCCCGTCATCCGGTGAGCTGCCCTGCAAAGGGAAGCTGCACAGGAGGTACTCCCACGGAGTGGGTTTTCAGATTTTTTTGCGTTTTTGCTTTTTGCGGAATGAAGGGTTTTACGGTGGCCGGAGTGCAAATCCTGCCACCAACCTCCTAATAAGAAGTGACCCAACTGCAGGAGGACGTCCGCAGACACAGTTGGGCACTAGATATGGATGGCCGTTGGCTCACAAGGAGCTCCTCCGCCCTTTGAGAATGAGAATGAGAGAATTGCTTTGAGAATGTTGATGGAGAAGTATAGGGAAGGCCAGAAGGAGTTACATTGTGTGTTTGTGGATTTAGAGAAAGCTTATGATAGGGTGCCAAGAGAGGAGTTGTGGTATTGTTTGAGGAAGTCGGGAGTGGTGGAGAAGTATGTGAGGATCGTGCAGGATATGTATGAGGACAGTGTGACAGCGGTGAAGTGTGCGGTAGGAATGATGGACCTGTTTAAGGTTAAAGTGGGATTGCACCAAGGATCGACTCTGAGCCCTTTCCTGTTTGCAATGGTGATGGACAGGTTGACGGACGAGATCAGACTGGAGTCTCCATGGACCATGATGTTCGCGGATGACATTATGATCTGTAGGGAGAGTAGGGAGCAGGCTGAGGCGAGCCTTGAGAGGTAGAGGTACGCACTGGAGAGAAGGGGAATGATAGTCAGTAGGAGTAAGACGGAGTACATGTGCATAAATGAGAGGGAGGGTGGTGGTGTGGTGCGGTTGCAAGGAGTTGAGGTGGGGAAGGTGGATTGGTTTAAATACTTGGGATCAACTGTTCAAAGTAACGGAGAAGTGAAAAAGAGAGTGCAGGCAGGATGGAGTGGTTGGAGAAGAGTTGCAGGAGTGATTTGTGACAGAAGGGAAGCTGCAAGAGTTAAGGGGAAAGTATATAAGACGGTAGTGAGACCAGCTATGTTGTATGGTTTGGAGGCGGTGGCGCTAACAAAAAGACAGAAAGCAGAGCTGGAGGTGGCAGAGTTAAAGATGCTGCGATTCTCGTTGGGAGTGACGAGGATGGACAGGATAAGGAATGAGTATATTAGAGGGACAGCGCAGGTAGGACGGTTTGGAGACAAAGTGAGAGAGGCGAGATTGAGATGGTTTGGACATGTGCACAGGAGGGAAGCGGAGTATATATAATGTTTGACAAAGAGGTTGATTATAGTGCGCATAAAAGCCTTGAAGCCGATTTTTGATTTTCAAAAAAAAATTGGGGGGGGGGGATTTTTCAAAAATTTCAAAGTCCCGTTGCTCAGCAACGGTGGTGTCCATAGCAACGGTGCTCAAAAGCATACAACCAGATCCTGGTATGAACGTACCTGTCAAGTTTCATCAAAATCGGTTGACTCCTCTGGCCTCCAGAGCTGTCCATTACATACAAACATACAAACAAGCCGGTAGGTGACATGGGTGGTCATCACATAATTGCATACTAGTCATAGTTTTTAACGGATCGGGCTGAAATTTTTTGACAAAGAGGTTGATTATAGTGCACATAAAAGCCTTAAAAGCCGATTTTTGATTTTCGAAAAAATAATTTTTGGGGGATTTCTCAAAAATTTAAAAATCCCGTTGCGAGGCAACGGTGGTGTCCATAGCAACGGTGCTCAAAAGCATACAACTAGATCCTGGTATGAACCTGCCTGTCAAGTTTCATCAAAATCGGTTGACTCCTCTGGCCTCCAGAGCTGTCCATTACATACAGACAGACATACATACAGACAGACAGAAAAAGTGAAAATCAGGGTACTCGAGCGACCACCCAACAAGCCGGTCGGCGACACGGGTGGTCGCTACATAACTGCATACTAGTCATACAGTTTTTGACGGATCGGGCTGAAAATTTTTGACAAAGAGGTTGATTATAGTGCACATAAAAGCCTGGAAACCGATTTTTGATTTTCGAAAAAATTGATTTTTTATGATTTTTGAAATATTCAAAGTCCCGTTGCTAGGCAACGGTGGTGTCCATAGTAACGGTGCTCAAAAACATACAACTAGATCCTGGTATGAACCTACCTGTTAAGTTTCATCAAAATCGGTTGATTCCTCTGGCCTCCAGAGCTGTCCATTACATACAAACAGACATACAAGCCGGTAGGCGACATGGGTGGTCGCGACATAATTGCATACTAGTCATACAGCTTTTGACGGATCGGGCTGAAATTTTTTGACAAAGACGTTGATTATAGTCCGCATAAAAGCCTCGAAGCTGATTTTTGATTTTCGAAAAAATAATTTTTTTAGGATTCTTCAAACATTTCAAAGTCCCATTGCTAGGCAACGGTGGTGTCCAGAGCAACGGTGCTCAAAAACTAGAACTCGATCCTGCTATGAACATACCTGTCAAGTTTCATCAAAATCGGTTGACTCCTCTGGCCTCCAGAGCTGTCCATTACATACAATCATACATACAGACAGACGGAAAGAGTGAAAATAAGGGTACTCTCGCGACCACTCAACATACAAACATACAGACAGACGGGAAAACTGAAAATAAGGGTACTCTAGCGACCACCCAACATACAAACATACAGACAGACGGGAAAACTGAAAATAAGGGTACTCTAGCGACCACCCAACAGACAGATGGAAAAACTGAGAATAAGGGTAGTCTAGCGACCACCCAATAATCGAAACATGTGGAGTGTGCAAGCACTCCCCAATCCCCATTGGACAGAGTCCTACACCAAAGCGTCACACAAAGGCCTCGGCCCGGCGACTCTTAAACAGACAAGTATTACATGATTAACATCAGTTAAACATCAAACGGAGCCGCCTATCTGGATTTTGGGCATGGGACTATGTCCAATGGAGATCAGGGGAGTGTTCATCATACTCCACATGTTTTGATATACCCGCCGATCACATCACATGCCTTCTGGTTGAATGGTTTGCATTAGCGGGAACAATCGTCTGGTGGCAGATGGATGGTTGCTCTTTGTGGATTATGTGGTTTTACTGTGTGAGATATAATCCGTGGTGATGCTCAACATGACAGTCAGGAGGTGCAACTGATTATATATATATATATATATATATATATATATATATATATATATATATATATATATATATATATATATATATATATATATATATATATATATATCTTCTTCTTCTTTCGGCTGCTCCCGTTAGGGGTCGCCACAGCGGATCATCCGTATGATCCGCATAGTGATTTGGCACATGTTTTACGCCGGATGCCCTTCCTGACACAACCCTGGTCGCCTCTTACGACACAGGGATACAGTACACCTATTTTAACCGGGGTATACACCGGGCCAGTATACTGGTACTCATTTCGCCGACCTCGGAAGGATGACAGGCTGAGTCAACCCCCTGGTGTATTAATTCAGTGGCCCAACGGGGCTTGAACTCAGGACCTTTTGGATCCCAAGCCGCTGCCCTAACCACTGCGCCAACACCAGGCTATATATATATATATATATATATATATATATATATATATATATATATATATATATATATATATATATATATATATATATATATATATATATATATATATATATATATATATATATTTTTTTTTTTAAACGTGGCAGAGTTATGGGCTCAACCAAATGCCTTTCTAGTTCTAGTTGTTGTTGCTTCTTTTATTTTTTAGTCCCCTCCCAGTTTAACTGGAGGGGACTGTAGGCTTGCTCTTCACCCGTCTATCCGTCCGTCCGTCTGTCCCACCTGTGGTTTCAAACTTTTTTTCCCCATACCATTTAACATTTTCAACTGAAACTTGGTACATGGTTTTATTATGATAAGTTACAGAACAAGTTTGAGTTTCAGGGAGTTTCGTCATCTGTTTTTCACAGTTATGCTGTTTTTGGACTTTGAAAATATCACATCGGTCGGGGACATTTATTTTAAAGCAATTCTCGATCTTGTTTGATGATGCATTATGGATCTTTCCAACTTCAACCAGTTAGGCGATCACATCCAGATGTTCAAATATCACTAAAAGGGTTATAAAAATATCACTAAAGGCAAGTGTAAGGCAATTGAGACAATACTTACTTTAGAATGTTCCGAAAATCCCATAATGACCACGAGTAGGTGATCCGCCATATACGGTCCAGCATCCAGTGGGAGAGGTGTGCACAGCAGGCCTGACGTTTGGCTTGGACTGAGCGTACTGTGCGTCAATGCACCAAGAAGCAACCAGGAGAGCAAACGTATGTGCAGGACGCATTCGACAAACTCTTTAGGGCTATGAGGAGAGGTGGACAGGTCTCATATAAATGGATGTACAATGACAAGATTTGAGGTTCATTAACAATATCTGATAAGTTGAAATATTCTGGTGAAATTTCAAAGGCATACAGTAAGTGTTACAAAATGGGTGTTGATTGCAATTTTAAGCAATATTAAGTTTATGTGTACTAGTGTTATTTTAATATAGAGAGGCAATCTGATGGAGTAATGGACAGGTAGCTCACTTACTTTTGAGCTGTCCAGTCTGGGTTTGATTCTGGACCTGACTATAAACTGTTTGATTGATAGTTTACAGGTAGAATGTTTCATCACAAAGTACACCGTCCTTCAGATCGATGTTAAGCTGGGTGTCTGCCAGAATTATATTAGTGGACGTTAAAGATCCCATGGGGTCTTCCACGAAGAGTAGATGCATTATCACAGTCAGCCTCAACAAAGTCTAAGTTCCTAACACCTTTAGTCGAACATTTGGCCTGGCCAACCGGTTCGTGGAAGACTTGGGTAAAAACCTCCCCCTCAGCCAACACTAGAAGGTGGAAATAATTGGGGCCCTTATAAAACACAGGTTAAATGCAATGAAAATAAAGGTCATTTCATACAAAGCAAACATTGACAGGGTGCAGTACAACCGTTTCATGAAAAAGACTCAAGATGACCATGGTTGTGGTTTAGACATGTTTTAAATTGGCTGCACATCAGGAAAGGTCAATAGACCATCAATGATCTCTCTGACTCTCTGGAAAATCCTCTATATCTCTTTGCTAATGACTCCACCCTCTGCCGTACCATCTGTCATCCCTCAGACCGGCAAGCAGCAGCTTGTTCGCTCACTGCAGATCTGGATAAAATCACAAACTGGTCCAACATGTGGAACATGTCTTTCAATCCGGACAAATCTCACACTCTCACTATGTCTCTTCGAAAGGACCGTTTAGAAAACCCACCCATCCACTTTCTCAACAATCCTCTGGAAGAAGTCTTTTCTTTCAAGCTTCTGGGTCTTACTATCTGCCATGACCTTTCCTGGGAAAGTCACATTTCCAACCTCGCCTCCAAAGCCAGTCGCCGACTGGGAATCCTCCGTCGTGCAAAGTCCTTCCTCGGCCCTCTTGAGCTCCTGACCACTTACAAAGCTTTTGTCCATAGCCTGATGGAGTACTGCTCTCCCCTCTGGGCTGGTGCTCTTGCCTCCCACCTTTCTCGGCTTCACTCTGTAGAAACCAAGCTATTTCGGATCATTAGCATCTCCCGCAATGAGGCTGAGTCTTTGGGCCTCTCACTCAATCACCGCAGGTTGGTCGGTGGTCTTTCTGTCTTCTACCGTCTCCTCTCCAGCCTTGCTCCCCCTGCTCTCTCTGCGATTTGTTCCCACCACATTTCTACAGGGCGCTCAAGGTACGCCAACAACCCCCTTCTGGTAAAACTACCAAAATCACGAATCACTGCTCACCTTCACTCTTTCATTCCTCTTTTTTCCCACCTTTGGAATAAACTCCCTCACTCTATTCTTTCCCATTCTTCCCTCCAGGCTGTCAAAACAGCTGTTCACCACCACCTCTTATCATCCCCAATCCACATCCTCGATCTTTTCTACCCCCAATAATCCACCCAAGCCCACTTCCTTCAAATTCCCTGCTTTCCTTCCTGAAAGTCCCTGTAATGTCCATCTTCTCTTCCCCATGTTCCCCGTCCCACCCCTCTCCCTTCCACAGATCTCCAAATGTCTCTGTTCCCCACTGTTTTGTCCCTCCCACTCCCGCCCCTCTTGTCTCATGCCCCCTTGCTGTGCGTTGTGTTTTAGCTCTCATCCGAGCCTCGACAGGGTATACAAAAAAAAAAGACTAATTAAATTAGTGCTGTAAGTGTTCATCAAAGTGAAATCCACCACAGCGACGACACGGCTGTTTTCGATGACCAAGAGCGACCGGTAGTTTTGATGCCGCATTCCTTATCAAGGTGAGCTTTAGGCACACAGTTGCAAATACAACGACACGACAATGCAAGGTGCACTATCTTTTCTCCAGGCAGTTCAGCTGCTTGTGTTACTGCATGCTACTTACCCCTGCTGCATTACTGAGGGAGGATGAAAAAGCCAGGGAAGATGCCGTGCAACAGCTTTACTGTCACGGTTGTTTCCTCTTGTCAATTCCATCCCGACCACCTGGGACAGGCCCACCTTTAGGTGACCTCCTAAGGTATCTTCATGTAGACTTTGAGTGCAGGTCTTCATGTGAGCCTAAACAAAAGTAAGAATGTCAATAAAAACAGGCGTTGTATCACTGCTTGAAGTCTTTACACAGCAATAATTGTGCAAAAATGATTGGATCTGTCATTATCGTAATAAATGAAATCTCCATTTTCTGGAAATGATTGAGGGAGGGGTGGGGGAGAGTAAATACAATAAGACTTTTGATTTTCCCCTTTTGTTGAAAATGAAATAAAAGGTAATTTTTGAAGTGGTATTTACATGATCTAATGATTTCTCAGTAATATCCATGTAGGCAGCCATAACACATAATTAGATAACGCAAATGATGTCATGTGTGTGCTTCATTAAATTCGTCGAGGAAATCACATGGCCGGCTCCACAGAAGTCACACAGAGAAGGTGGAGAAAGTTATTTCAACCCTTGACCCTGACTCTGCTGCTGGACCAGACAGCATCAGCTCACGTGGCCTAAAAACCTGCTCTGCTGCTCTGATACATCCTCTCTCTGCCCTTTTCACCCAATCATTTCCGCTTGATCATCGTCCATTTACTTGGAAATCCACCAACATCACTGCATTACATACAAAAGGTGCAAAAACTGATCCTCTTAACTAGAGACCTATCAGCTTACTTCCAATCAGCATGGTCATGGAATCCATCATCGCAGTTGATATGAAATCCTTCCTTTTCTCCAACAACCTCATCTCAGATCATCAATTTGGTTTTATACCAAGTCACTCCACCTTGGACATGCTGCTTCCACTCACCCAACAATGGATGGAGGCCCTCAATGTCAGACGTGAGATCAGGGCCATCTCTCTTGACATATCTCGTGCTTCTGATACAGTCTGGTATCCTACCTCACGCTCCAAACTCTCTGCCTATGGCATCCAAGGCCAACTCCACACATGGCTTACTGACTTCCTCCACTCTCATAGCCAATGTGTGGTTCTCAACAGAATTCTTTCATCTCCTCTCCCTGTCAAAGCTGGAGTGGCCCAAGCAGTGTTCTGGGCCCAGTCCTATTCTGGATCTTCATCAGTGATCTCTCTCTCTCTCTCTCGCTCTCTCTGGAAAGTCCTCTTTACCCATTTGCTGATAACTCCAGCCTCTGCCATGACATCCTGTATCCTTCAGACAGACAGGCTGGAGCCTCTTCCCTCTCTTCAAACTTTGAAAAAATCACAAGCAGGTCAAACACCTGGAACATGTCTTTAAATCCTGACATCCATCCATCCATCCATCCATCTCTCTCTCTCTCTCTCTCTCTCTCTCTCTCTCTCTCTCTCTCTCTCTCTCTCTCTCTCTCTCTCTCTCTCTCTCTCTCTCTCTCTCTCTCTCTCTCTCTCTCTCTCTCTCTCTCTCTCTCTCTCTCTCTCTCTCTCTCTCTCTCTCTCTCTCTCTCTCTCTCTCTCTCTCTCTCTCTCTCTCTCTCTCTCTCTCTCTCTCTCTCTCTCTCTCTGAAAGGACCATCTAGCAACCCACCCCCTTGTCTACTTTCTTAACAATCCTCTTGAGAAAGTTCAGTCATTCAACCTCCTGGGTCTTACTATCAGCCATGATCTTCTTGGACAAACCACATTTCAAAGTTGGCCTCCAAAGCCAGCTGTCGACTTGGCATCCTCCGTTGTACAATGTCCTTCCTTGGCAAAGATGAACTGCTATCCACCTACAAGGCTTTCATCCACAGCTTGAAGGAGTACTGCTCTCCCCTCTGGGCTATGCTCCCGCCTCTCACCTTTCTCAGCTTCACGCTTTGGAAACCAAGGCCTTTCAGATTATTGGAACCTCCCCATGATGAAGCTGAGTCTATGGGTCTATAACTTCGCAAAGACAGACAGGTCGTTGGTCTCTGTCTTCTACCGCCTCCTTTTTATCTTGCACCTTATCACTGCTTTCTGTGTTTTGTTCCCCCCCCCCCCATTTTCCCCTCAGGTTTCGGCAGGGTTCACATGGTCCACAATCAATGCCCTTCCAGTGAAACTACGCAAATCCAGGATCACTGCTCACCTCCACTCATTTGTTACTCTTTTTCCCACCTGTGGAACCAACTTCCACATTCTGTTCAATCAAATTCTTCCCTCCGGGTCTTCAAGACAGCTGTTCACCACCATCTCACATCGTCCCCAATCCAAAACCATGATAACCATTTGGAAATTCCAACCACAATACGGAATAACTGATGCGTATCGAAGAACTGTGTCAATTACACCTGACCTTGAGCTTGGTGAGTGTATGCAGGTCAGCAATGAAGTCCAAGAGGTCTGTCAAGTATTGCCTCGTCACTTCCATAGCTGCTGTCTGGCACTGGAGCAAATGGGGCAACGTACAATTGGTTTTAATAGCGGGACAATAAATGTCTGCGACTGCTTTTACACAGTTGATTTGCACATTTTGATTTTACCCATTGTTATCCTGGCCAAGGTTAGGGGCCGGTAACTCTCATGGCCAACAATGCAAAATGTTCTTCAATTTTAAAAAAAGGTCTACCATTGGCAATGTTGTGTCTGTGTTCTTCTGCAGATTGTAAGAGTTTGCGATTCTCGTCCCAGCGTCGACACACAAAAACTTGAAATCGGGTGGACAATGGGAGATAAAACAAATTATTGCTGTACAATAATAAAACATTATAACTAATTTTTAAAGCAAAGGTAGTTTGCAGAACATTTGCTATATTAATATCGAGGAAATCTACATCACACGTATTATTCGTCAAAAACAAGCGGAAGAAAGGAAGACAAAAATATTGAGGGATAAGACACAAAAGTACTACTAGTTCGAAACCTGGACCAGCTGCTGCAGGTTGGTGTCCGGCAAAGTTGACTTAAACTTGAGGGCCTGGAGAAGTTCCAGCACCACGCTTCGAGTCAGGTAGAGTTTGTCACGCTCCTGAGCGGGAATGGGATAATTAAATGGACCATTCAATATGTCCTCCCTCACTTCTTGATCCAAGCCAAAGTTGAATGGTGATGAACCAATTCGACACGCTATGACGATCACTTTGTACTCTGTTTTTGTGTTTTTTAAAGGTTCTTCTTTAATACAAATTTTTGGTGGAACTACAGGATGGTAAACGTCTACGGCTACTCGATAGGCCGTGGAATGGTGCTCCAAGAAAACTCGTAAAACTTTCACGAACCCATTATTATGCCACCAAGCAACGTCTTAAGGCCCGATTGACAAGCAAACAACGATTTCTAAGAAGTCTGTGAACAAATTAAAATATTCCATCGACTTCTTTCCATGCAGGATACATATTGAGCATACAGCAAAATAAACACGACTTCCTCTTGAGAAGTCCAGGTGGAATTTTTTTTTTTAAATAGTGGAAATAATTAATTCGATGGCAGATCATTGCGTGCAAACCAGTGTTCCAGCTCAGCTATTTTTACTGTACCTGCGGTGACAAACGATGCCCCCATTCAGTGCTACAGAAGATTTACAGGTAGAGTCATACAGCCACTAAGGTAAAAACACAGAGCGGCAGTGAAAGTGAACGTCGTATGAACAAAAACAGTTGATGTCATTTGTGGTGACGTCTGTATGAATGATACCGAGTTTGCAACGAGTCCGCAGAGTAAAATATGCTGTGCATCTTGTACGCAGGTACGTGTGTGTACATGTTTGAATCGAATGAGGCACCAAATATAAGAAGAACAAATAAAGGAAGTCTGAGCCCTTCCTCAAAGATTTTGCTGTAGGCACATTGTACCTTGCTGAAGTTCTTGTGACACAGAGCACATATGTCCATCACGTACGCCAGGCTGAAGTTGGAATTTTGAATGACAAAACTAAGAAGCTTGGAGAAGTGGTCGAGCAAGCTCTGCAAGAAGAAGCATGCAATTATAAGCAGGTGATTTGATTGATTGCTGTAACCATCATTATTTAAAAAAAAAAAAATATTTTTTACAGGATCTAAGGCTCGTAGTGGAGCTGCCACACGCATATCTCACACACATGGACATACAGACGAATACACGAGACAACATAGGACTGTTAGACAAGACAAACACTGAGCTTGGGGAAGGTACCATCAATTCCTCGGGTACTCTGGGTACCAGCGACGTCACAATGTTGGCACCACTTTTCTCACTGCACTCAGCGGGGCAGTTCACATCACATCAACATACGAGACAGTAGGTTTAGTCCTGTGATCATCCCAGTCTATGCATCTGGGTTGTATACAACTTAATGACTGCACTGCACATACACCAATGACGAGCGGTCTGAAATCTCTCATTACACCAAAACAGATCTCAACTATTTTTGGAGGATGCGACACTGAGAGCAGAGACGTCAACAAGTCACCTGAGCCAAGTCTCAAGTCGGTCTCAAGTCTTTAAAACAAAGTCTCAAGTCAAATCTGAAGTCACAAAATGTGTGACTCGAGTCCAAGTTGCTGACTCGAGTCGCCATCTCTAATTGAGAGCATCAAAAAACATTTTGTGGAAGTCCATTCCATTCATTTAGTACTCACTGGCTAAAAAAAAAAAAAAAAACTTGTTTCTCACTTCCTGTCTGGACCTACTCTGAAACAGTTTTAGATGGTGTCCTCTTGTGATTGTGTTTGCTGTAAGTGTGAAAAAGTGATTGGCTGGAACCCTGAGATTCCCATGCAGTAACTTGTAAATGGTAATCGTGTCACCCATTCGACGTCTGTAATACAATAAGTGCAGCTTCAGTACCTCCAGCCGTTGCTCGGCGTGTAGGAGTTTTTTTTTCCTCCTCTCCATGGATGCCAACCTATGGGGATTGCCCGTGCTCTTATCCTTTAAATGCTGAACGTCAAGCAAGGAAGCGGCACGAAGCAATGATGTGAGAGGTGGAGGAGATTTGCACACAGACAGGAAACTTGGAGACAATAAACGGAAATGATGTGAGAGGTTGGGGATGATTTGCCATTAAATATGGAGCCTTCAATTGAAAGGCCTGCAGTCACTTGTTCATTTGTTTCTTCCCCCAGAATACAACAGATTGGCAGTCGGAAGAATCTCTTCATTATTCTACTGGATTAACCTTTCGTGAAGATTTAAACATGTTGCCTCAAAATAATAATCATCTAAGATGTTTGTCATGTATACAGCACATGGCTCTTCGCGACATGGCTGTACTGCTGATGCAGTGCCCCCCCTGTTCATTAGAGCAGGAATTTGGTTGGCCAGAGTGCCAGTGATAGCTCACCTGCTCAGATGAAAATAATGAGAATATACAACAAGCAAGTAGAAAGAACATTACTTTGTTGTCGGTAATAATAGCAATCAATATTACTTTCTCGTTGGAATTTCTTTTAATTCTCGTCGACTTAAGTTTTTCAGATATTTGTGTAAAATTCTCCTGGACTGGAAAAACATTTCATGCCAACGAAAGTGCATGGATTGAAGATTTGGGTGAGGGGAAAGTGTGGGTCACTTCCACAGCTTTACAGGACATTGTGTCAAAAGAACTATGATAAAAAGAATATTTAACCTCCGCCATCGAAGGTGGACGGCACTGTTTTCACCCCTTTCTGTTTGTTTGTTTGTTTGTTATCTTGCCAAAACGAAGTTTTGCAAGATATGTTAGTCAGCTTGTATGTTTTTTTTTTGTTGTTGTTTGTCTGTAATCACGTATAAAAAATTCTGCAGAGCACAGTTATCATTGGAAATTTTTGTAACTTCGCTTATCAGAGGCCTATAGAGGTCCCTTTCAGTGCACAAAATTTTGAAGGTCAAGGTCAAAGGTCAAGGTCACTTTGTCGCAAATCAGGGGAGTCGACGAAACCCTTATTTTTAAAGTAATTTTGATCGGATCGTCTTCAAACTTCATGGGAATATAGTTCATGGTCTGGCGCTCAGCTGATTAGTTTTTGGTGGCGATTGGCCTTGACCTTCATGGTTGGCACCTGAGGTAAAACATATTTGACCCAAAGGTCAAATTTTCAAGTTTTAGGAACTATATCGTGGAGTACCTCAAATTGAACACCTCGATGAGTGCTTTCTCGATATGTCAAGCTTGAGACATTATGACGTCATTTGGTGACGTTATGAGACAAACACATATTTTTCATGGTTACTCTGTAGAACGATTCTCATCGGAATCTCTCGTAGGCAGATATTCCTCAGGGAGTCGCTCCTGGTGGATAGCAGCTCTGTTCACCTCAGTGTGACCTTGAAGAAGTCACACGTGGTCACCTTTTGGCAAGATACGGGTCACCCTGCGGGTGACATTGGTTTATTTGTTTGTTTGTTTGTGAACAGTATTACGGAAAAACTCCTGGACGGATTTTGACGAAACTTGGTGGGGGGATTATGTATGGTCCAAGGATCATGCCATTAGATTTTGGACTTGGTCCAAAGTCCAATATGGCCGCTATGGAGGCCATTTTGAAAAAAAATCGAATTTTTGTTTTTGCATTTCTACATGTTTTAAGTGATTTCCAACCAAAAAAAAAATGTTAGAGACAAAAAAACAAAATTTTGCAACTTTTTAAAAAAAAAAAATTCGATTTTGTTTGTAAATATTTGAATTTTTTTTTGCATTTCTACATGTTTTAAGTGATTTCCAACCCCCCCGCCACCCAAAAAAAAATTGTTAGAGAAAAAAAAAATTTTTGCAACTTTTTAAAAAAAAAGATTTTGATTTTATTTTTTTGGCATTTCTACATGCACGTCGATCTAGTTTAGTTTATTCAATCGTGGTTCAGTAGAGTCTGATCCGTTTTGACCTCCAATGAATAGGATATCAGGTTCACTTAAGTGACCCAGCAGTATTGGCGGCGGAGGTTTTGCACTCCACTGAGTGCTCCCCCTCTTGTCCGGAATGTTTTAGAACTTTTATGTTTTGGGCAAAATTAGAAGGATGTGTCAGCCGGAGTTACGCCAGTGTTTAAGTATCGATCAGGCCGTATACAGCTCCTGCTCGCAAAAAAAAGTCAAGAATTGCCATTCTCATCCTTGTGTCATACCTTTTGTCCTTCAAATTAAGTTGACAAAACATGCATCAGATCTTTCTCATCAGTCATCTTTGTCATTGAAAAAATATTCACCAATATAACGACTCCAGCATAATGGTTAAACAACAGTTTATAATAAATATTTTGCTTTATGGCCACTTGGCTATTACACCTTTTTTTATCCAGCTACACATCACCAAAGCCTCATTCCCCTACGCATCACCAACAGGTCGAGAAAATCCTTTAATGGAACATGGCAATGACGTAAGATTCAGATTATATACACAGTATATTTATTTCTGCATTATATGTCAATACCTTACATTTGCTTTTGTGTTTGCCTC
This sequence comes from Eptatretus burgeri, assembly GCF_056783735.1. Classification (NCBI taxonomy): domain Eukaryota; kingdom Metazoa; phylum Chordata; class Myxini; order Myxiniformes; family Myxinidae; genus Eptatretus; species Eptatretus burgeri. The sequence goes on along the minus strand of NC_140969.1, from coordinate 41,345,707 downwards.
ACCTGGGCTTCAGCCAGGTGAGCTTATGCGATCGAGCAGTTTCCGTAGGTGAGTGAGTGAGTCAGTCGGTCAGTCAGTCCGTAAACACTTCAATCATTATCGCTTGAACCAAACACACGATATTGATGAAACTTGGCCACAAGCTTCATATATGATGCCGAGCGAAGGTGTTTTGACCGCATCAAAATCTGCGCTCAGTGAATGAGTCTACGGGAGGGGGGGGGGTTCACCCCCTCAAATAGGTATTTGCCATCTTCTCCGAAACTACACACACAATTTTGATGAAACTTGACCACAACCTTCATCAACCGTGATGTGCCAAAGTTTGTTCATGGCATTAAAAATATCGGGGTCTAAGGTGGTCTCCATGGGGTTTGAGTGAATGTTGCTCCTGATCCAGGTGAGCTCCAGGACGCGTGGTCCTATTTTTCAGTAACCTCCAGTTCAATATCCCACCGGACCTTGAGGCACCTTTAGTCAGTATATTCGTGTTGCCAGATGTATGAATGCAGTATTTTTACTCAAGCAGGGAGTCTGCCTCTTTTGCAGATGCTAACAAGGTAGTGATGCAGATTTTGGTTTCGTGTCCGCAGGATAGCCTCGAGGTCTGTGCACTTGCCTCTGAGCTCCATAACCTGGGTTTGAATGTCGGCCCAGCTATAAACTGTCATCCTGGCGTTTCGCAGGCAGGGCGAGGCATCACTGTGTGTGCCATCTCTCGGATGGATGTTAAGCCAGATGACCCCCCTAATCAGGCCGAGCTGTTGGTGGAGGTTAAAGATAATTTTGTGTCTTTCGCGAGGAGTGTTATCGCCAGCACCTTGGAACACATTCCATATTCCTGCCGGAATGCAGAGGAGAAACTACATCAGTAACACAGGCACATCCCTCAGACATAGTTTCACCAGCAGTCAGGTGCTGCAACTATACTCGGAATGGAACTTACCCGTGTTGCGATCGTGGCAGGGATTTTCAGGATACTGATAATAATCCTCAAGCAGGAATCAAGGCAACACTGGGAGAGATGGGAGAGTGCACTGGATTTAGAGAAGGCTTTGTTAGTTTTACTATTACTCTCAGTTACATCACAAATCAACAGTGAAGGCATGATTTATCGTTGAAAAAAAATCACAGCTGCCAAAATATTTTCATCATGAATGTATTTGCTCGAATCAGCCTGCATTAAATAACAGTGTGTGTGCATGAAACCCAATTTGCTCCATTAGTGCAGAACTAATTTCATTAGCCCTTGGTGGCCTCACCTTAACTGACAGTGAGAGTGGCAGTTTGGGGAGGAAGGCCTGTAACTGGCTGCAAATAGAGGCCCAGAGGTTACTAGGGGATTCCATTGGGAGAGCCTCCATGAAAGTTGCCAGATTGTCGAGGCAGCGTAGCATGACTGCACCTGTGGGCAGGTTTCGCTTGCCATTGAGCCCCTAGGTTGGGAAGTATCAGACAACGGACATTATGTCAAGGTTTGCAAAATGGGTCGGTGGCGGATCCCTGTGTATTATTTGAATGTAATTGCTGAAACCTTTGAGATGACCCTGTTAAAATGAACACCCAACATTGAATGTTCAACGCGTTATAATTTCCTGAGTTTTGATATGAACAACTTAATTACCTCTAACAGAATGTTCAACGCAGCAATAGAGCTCAACTCAGAGAAGTCAGACAGTACATTGGCCAGAGTTCGCAGGAAATTCACATCTGTAAAGGAAGGTGAGGGTTTTTCACTGTTCAACAGTAACTTTACAACTATGAATACATTCAAACTCCTGGGTTTCATTGTCAGCCATGATCTTTCTTGGGCAAACCACATATATCTCCCATTCCTTTTGTTCTGTCACGTCCTGATCCGTTCAGTGTGCTCGCTCTTCTATGAGCCTCGACTCGATTTAATGAAAGAAACGAACCCCGAGCATTGGGGCTTTTTTTCTTTACAGGAGCGAGACTCGTGGAAGTGGAAGGTAGAACTGACAGTGGAACAAAGATCAAGGGAATGAATGAACAGGAAAAGAGGGAAGTGAAGAGGGGAGGAAGCACTGAAGCTAGAGAATGAAATGGTTGAGTTAGGAAAGGTTAATGGTGGTAATAAACATCATGGGTAAGAGTTGGGGTAATTTCTAAAGATGGTTGCTCTGGACTTGTCTCATTACACATGAAGTATTTTAAATTTTTTCTCAGTTGTTTTTTCAACTTCCTGCACAAATCATCTGGATTGTGAGTGCAGCACCACTTAATTTACTTTGAAAGTTACTCATGATATAATTTATTGTTTCACTCTGATGATACACTCCTTGGGAAGTGGTGTAAGTGCAAGGAGCAAACTTACTTATAAGCTCAATGTAGAAGAAAAACATCAAACTGAAATCTATACAGACTCACCACTATGTATACAAAAGGCTGATTATTAATTGTGTCGAAGTGTGATGTGATGTTGATACCTTTGATGTAGCTCCGGAAGAGTTGAAGAAGGATTCCATTGGGAGCGAGTTGGTGAAAAATGCAGCGAAGGAATTGCTTTGCCACACCAGGTGCATTCCCTGGAATCACAATGCTGGAAGACAAGAAGAGAAAGAAATTTCTCCAACATTATCTCCATGAGGAATACAACATTTGTCTAGGCTAGTGTCTGACCTGTGTGGGCAGACAGTTCGAACAATAGCTTTCATCAACTGTCGTGGCAAAATAATCAGGAGCAGGTTTAAACTGGAACTGCAGCTTATAACTGCAGGCAGAGATGCCGGGTACCAAATGGCTCGTTCCAATGATAACGCCATCTTATGATGATGCCATCCCACACAGCCTGTTCTAATGACCATACCATCCTTTGACGATGCCATCCTATACCGTCCGTTCCAATGATGATGCCATCCCACACAGCCTGTTCCAATGACCATACCATCCTTTTGACGATGCCATCCTCTGCCGTCCGTTCCAATGATTATGCCATCCCACGCTGCCCATTCCAATGACCATGTCATACGATGATAATGCCATCACATGCAGTCAATTCCAATGATGATGCCACCGCTTACATCATTTTAAAGAAACAATATTTCTCATGGCTAGTTGATCCCAAGAACTGCGAACTCCACACATGGCTTCCTGACTTCCTCTCCTCTCATAGCCAATGTATGCCACTCAACAGAATCCTTTCATCTCCTCTCCTTGTCAAAGCTGGAGTGCCCCAATGCAGTGTTCTGGGCCCAGTCCTATTCCTAATCTTCATCAATGATCTCTCTGACTCTGGAAAGTCATCCATATCTATTTTCTGATGACTCTACCTTCTGCCATGACATCCCTCATCTTTCAGACAGACAGGCTGCAGCCTCTTCCTTCTCTTCAAACCTTGCCAAAATCATAAGCTGGTCAAATACCTGCAACATGTCTTTGAATCCTGACAAATCTCACACTCACCATCCCTGTCTCTCCAAAAGGACCATCCGGCAAACCCTCCTATCTACTTTCTTAACACTTCTTGAGGAAATTCAGTCATTCTAACTCCTGAGTCTCACTATCTGCAATGATCTTTCTTGGGCAAACCACATTTCAAAGTTGGCCGCCAAAGCCAGCTGCCGACTGGGCATCCTCCATCGTCCAAAGTCGTTCCTTGGCACACCTGAACTCCTATCCACCTGCAAGGTCTTCATTCGCAGCATATTGGAGTGCTGCTCTCCTCTCTGGGCTGACTCCCCTGACTCATATCTTGCTCAGCTTAATGCCGTGGAAAACCAAGTCCTTTAAGATTATTGGAAAATCCCACAATGAAGTTGAGTCGATGGGCCAATCACTCCGCCATCGCACATGGGTCTGTGGTCTTCCTGTTATCTACTGCTTCCGTTCTGGTCTTTCACCCTCTGCTCTTTCCGTGCTTTGTCCCCCACACCCCCCAGGTTTCTATAAGGCACACACAGTCCACCATCAACTCCCTCCTAGTGAAGCTACATAAATCCAGGATCAATGCTCACCTCTACTCATTTGTTCCTGTTTTGTCCCACCTGTGGAACCAACTTCCACCTCCTCTTCCATCTATTTCTTCCCGACAAGTCTTCAAGACAGCTATTCACCACCATCTCAGATCGTGCCCAATTCAAAACAATCATCTTTTCTACCCTCGCTAACCTAACCCAAATCCCTCCTCCTTCCAAATTTCCAGTTTTCCCTCCTTGGAGTTTTCTTCTGTATCCATCTTGTCCAACCCATACATCCTCTCCTGCCCCCCCCCCAATTCCTCCCCACATCCATTGTTTGTCCAAGTCTCCCTCTACCTTGGCCTTCTACTCTGCTCTTGGTGTTTCCGCCCTCTCTATACTGTTCATTTTGTGTCATGTTTTGCATGTTTTGCGTCCTGTTTTTGTCTGTTACATCCTGATCCATGCAGTGTACTAGCTCTTCCATGTCCCCCACCTCTCAAGAATAGGGTTGAGAAGACAAATTTTGCAAGTAAGGACCAATAACATTTGATATCCACTCTCTTTCCACTTCATGCTGGTTGACTTTGAGACTGGTGTGAAATGATGTACCGAGGTCTCATCACATGTCACAAACTTCTTAAAGAAATCCCCTCCTCCCCATGGTGGGGTTCCAGGAGCTCTGTTATAATGCCCTGAGTTTATTTTTCAAATAGAAGTCATTCGGTATCCACCTTGAACTAACGCAGGTTAACTTTATTGAATATCAAGTGAAAATTCATGATAATTTCCACATTTCCTCTCTCCTAATCCGGTGATTCTTCGAAATACACTGTTCATCATGTGTGTTGATATTTGCTTGAAAAACAGCAGTTGATTTCATGTGAGCATTGTTCAAGTTCGCTCACCAATTCACAATAATTTTTGAAATCACTGGATTTTTTAAAGCATAACTACAGGAAAGAACAAATTGTGCAGTCTCGAGCTGTGACAATCAGCTGGTTTGATGCTCTTCTTCACAATGAACTTCATGGTATACCTCTCGTTCACAGCACATGTGACTGTTGCCTGCCATCTTGATTTTACCCAGAATACTTTGAGCAGCATTCATTTCAACATCTCTATAACTTGCTCAACAGAGACAACACAATTGCACAAAACGTTGGCAATGACCGATTCTTCATTCGTACACAGCGCAAAGCTGCAGGGTAGCTTTATTGGCTGAGGTTGTGGCTGTGCCGCTGATGCAATGCCCTCTGCTGGTTCGGACAGGAGTTTCTAATTTGTTCAGGGTACCAGCAATAGCTCACCCACTCTTCACAAAGGACACCGTGGGATCTTTAACGTCCACTAACGAATGCTGGCAGATGTGACGCCCAATTTAATGTCCATCCGAGGGATGACAAACGCATTGATGAATCACCATGCCTGTGAAACATTGGGATGACAGTTTACAGCTGAGTCGGGATTCAAACGCAGGCTAGACAGCTTGGAGGCAATGTGCGTACCTCTTGGTCATCCTGTCAGCTTAATGACCTATTGTTTTTACATGTTTAAAAATTAAATTCCAAATCAACCTTGAATGACCCTGGTATTTGTAAGATAGACAATGAGATTTGTTTTTTTTCACTTGTAAGTGCAATTCAGGACACACAGCTAGACATTCCTTCATACACAGAAGCATGCTCCACATTGAAGTCCCCATTGTTGGCTCAAGTTATTAAAGTTTTATTTGGATTTGGTTTTTGTTCAGCAGGACACCCAGGATCACAGTCACAAGTGAGTTCCTTAGCAGTCTCTGAAAGCACCATAAGAAGATAATTTTACAAACCATAGATACCATAAAACATCATAAAACATCACATGTACATCCTCATTGAAGTTCTTTCTCACCTTTCGGCTTGCCACGGATACAGTCCGCTGCATGCCAACCTGATGAGAAATGATTGGAATTGGAAAATTGACAAAACAGGAACTCAAAAGCACTTAGAGGTCACTCTGAAGGACTGAAGTTGAGTAACTGAGACAGTATTCAAATCATCATCACACCATTTGAAAGCCTTTATCCCTGAGCAAGGGTCAGCTTTTTTGCGGGCTCCAATCATGGTACCCTTTCTTGTGGCAATGTTTTTTTTTATAGCTGAATGCCCTTCCTGACGCCAACCCTTCAGTAACCTTCGACCCTGCAGGGATAATTACCAGTATACTGGTGCTCAATTCGCTGACCTTTGTTAGGATGACAGGCTGAGTCAACCCACCCTGATGCTAACTCAGCAGCCAGTGGGGCTCGAACTCAGGACCCCAAGTATCCCAAGCCACCGCCTTAGCCACTAAGCCACACAAGGCTCATTGAGACAGTATTCAAATAAGACAGGTTAAAAAAATTTGATATCCACTTTTTGATAAAATTTGATAACATTTGATAAAATTTTATCACAAATTTATCACAAATTTGATAAAAATTTGTGATAAAATTTGTGATATCAAATTTGTGATAAAAAAATTTTTATCACAAATTTGATAAAAAAAAAATTGCTTCCCTTCATAATCATTTATGCAGTTTGTCTATACACATGAGAGCAGACAAGTTCGAATGATAATTTCTTGGTTGGGATTTGAAACTCCAGCATCATTCAAGATATCGTTCAAGTGATCGTCAAACGACAAGGACGTATGAAGTTGTAAATTCATCAAGCAGCACCAATAAATAATAAAGGCATTTCTACTCTTTGATTGACGAATTGCAATTACAGTATCTTTTTCATAATTGAAACAACAGTGTCGTTCGAAGAAAGCCGACTCCAACTCGAGGTTTATGAGGCATCAAGTGGAAGTCTGAGTCAAGTGGTCTTCGAATCCGAGCCCCTGAAACGTATGTCGCCAGCAAAGCAGTGAAGAATATGTGAAATGAGGATCAAGCTGCCATTGGTTTTTCAAAAAAGGTCTTTCTTTGTCGAAACCTTTTACTCGGCAACGAGATTTTACTTAGCGGAACGTTCGGCTGAGCTTTTGTCTCTCACAACAAACTTTCCATTTGGCAAGTTGAGTTTTTATTGTAATGCTGTGCTCGAGTTGATGGAATAACTTAATTATAGACACTTTATAACTTCTGGAGTAAATGCCACAAGTGCTCCTAAGGTAGCAAAATGAAAGTACATCTGCAGCCATTACCCATGAGATGTTCGCCATGTCATGAGGATAACGAACCAAAGATTAAGATTTTCACAACAAACTTCCACTTGAACTTATACATGATTCTCGATCACCCACGCTCCCTCTTTATCCTTAAAGTGTCATGTTAAACATTTATAAGCATTGTCTATCTTCACATGAGAAGTGTTATGCTAGTTGAAACAAAATGGCTTTATAGTTTGATTCATGCACACTCAGAAGTTTGCATGTTTTTGCAATGTGATAATTATATGGTCGGTAGCCAACAACTATGTTTTATTTTATTTTTACCTTTTGGAACTATTTTTACATTGGACTCAAATGATACTTTTGCTTGAGTTTGGAGCCATAAGGTGCGGAGCCTGAGTCCAAGTCCCAGTTCTTGCATCCTTCGTCTGAGCCATACATTACCAAAAACACGATGCAGGTGGAGAAGGCCTGAGAGCTCTGATGGTAAAGTAAGAGCAAACTTTATCGACACTTTAGATGGGAAGTCATAATTTGATGGAGCACATTGCTCTACTATTTGAGTAATGTATCCATCTTGAATATTCACAAGAAAAGGCAAACTTGGCACAAGTAAACAAAGAAACATCCAGGTTGGCTTTCAGCCATATCATCTGAACTGTTGGCTTATGATGCTGTGAATTTGGGTTCAAATCCTGTATACTATACTTGTTTGACTATATATATATATATATATATATATATATATATATATATATATATATATATATATATATATATATATATATATATATTTTTTTTTTTTTTCAGTTCATATTTTTCAAACAGACATCTCAACATGCCATCTTAAGTCTGAGTACAACTTAAAGTTAGACGAGTCTGAGTCCTGAGGTGCTTTAACACACCATACCTTCACTGACAATGGGACAATGGGGGCAAGTCTTGAATTGTCATTTTGAAGTCAAAACAACACTTTGTTTGCGTATCACATTATATATTTTTACGTCGACCACCCCTCCTGCAAAGCAAAAATTGGGTGAACCACAACTTGCTCTTTGGTATTGCCTGTACAGACTCAGGCGCATCTGCCATTTTACTGTCCTCTCCTTATCGGAGTAGTGTCGTGTGATGATGTCAGCACAATGCCATGGATTATTGAATAATTTGGCCCCAATTCACTCCTGCATATCGAACCGGTTAAATATTTCCATTCAATTAAAACTGATTGCCGGACAACATTATGCGGACAACAAAACGAATTTCCATACCGGATCGGTCGAGGCCCGGGTTACCAACGACCGCCACCGGTACCGGTGGTCAGCAGGGTACCAGTGGAAATTGTGCTACTGCTGGGCGAAGGAGGAGAAGGAGACGGGGAAGGCGAGTCCGGAGGCAGTGGGAGAGGGGGAAGGGTAGAAGTGTGGAGGTAAGAGTTGGAACTCTGAATGTTGGGACGATGACTGGCAAAGGGCGAGAGTTGGCTGATATGATGGAGAGAAGAAAGGTGGACATACTGTGTGTACAAGAGACCAAGTGGATGGGGAGTAAGGCGAGGAGCATTGGAGGTGGTTTCAAACTGTTCTACCATGGTGTGGATGGGAGGAGAAATGGTGTCGGGATAATCCTGAAGGAAGATCATGTCAAGAGGGTATTGGAGGTGAGGAGGGTGTCTGACCGAGTGATGAGTGTGAAGTTGGAAATTGAAGGGGTGATGATGAATGTCATCAGTGCATATACCCCACATATGGGGTGTGAGATGGAATATAAAGAAGATTTCTGGAGTGAGTTAGATGAAGTGGTGGAGAGTGTATCCAAGGATGAAAGAGTGGTGATTGGAGCAGATTTCAATGGTCATGTGTTGGGGAGAGGTAATAAAGAGGATGAGGAGGTGATGGGGAGGTACGGTCTCAACAAGAGAAATGTGGAAGGGCAAATGGTGGTAGAGTTTGCAAAAAGAATGGAAATGGCAGTGGTAAACACGTATTTCAAGAAGAAGGAGGAACACAGGGTGACATACAAGAGTGGAGGAAAGTGCACACAGGTGGATTACATCTTAAGTAGGAGATGCAACCTGAAAGAGAGTAGTGACTGTAAGGTTGTGGCAGGAGAGTGTAGCTCGACAGCATCGATTGGTGGTCTGTAGGGATGACTTTCGAGGTGAGGTTGAGGAAGAGAGTGAGGGCTGAACCAAGGACCAGATGGTGGAAGCTGAAGGAGGAAGACTGTTGCGTGAAATTTAGGGAGGAGGTGAAACAGGCGCTGGATGGTGGTAAAGATGGGTGGGATGATTGGGCAACGACAGCAGAAGTTGTGAGGGAGATTGCTCGGAAGGTACTTGGTGTGACATCTGGACAGAGGAAGGAAGATAAGGAGACTTGGTGGTGGAATGAGGAAGTACAGGAAAGTATAAGGAAGAAGGGGTTGGCTAAAAAGAAGTGGGATAGTCAGAGAGATGAAGAAAGTAGGCAGGAGTACAAGGAGTGGCGTCGAAAAGCAAAAAGAGAGGTGGCAAAGGCCAAGGAAAAGGCATATGACGAGCTGTATGAGAAGCTGGATACAAAAGAAGGGGAAAAGGATTTATACCGATTGGCAAGACAGAGGGACCGAGCTGGGAAGGATGTGCTGCAGGTTAGGGTGATAAAGGACGCAAATGGGAATGTGCTGACGAGCGAGGAGAGTGTGTTGAGAAGGTGGATGGAGTACTTTGAGGAGCTGATGAATGAAGAAAATGAGAGAGAGAGAAGGTTGGAAGAGGTGGAGATAGTGAATCTGGAAGTGGGGTGGATCAGTAAGGATGAAGTGAGGACTGCTATGAAGAAGATGAAAAGTGGAAAGGCGGTTGGCCCAGATGGTATACCAGTGGAGGCATGGAAGTGCTTAGGAGAGATGGCAGTGGGGTTGTTAACCAGATTGTTTAATAAAGTCTTGGAAAGTGAGAGGATGCCGGAGGAGTGGAGATTAAGTGTACTGGTTCCAATTTTCAAGAATAAGGGTGATGTGCAGAGCTGTGGAAATTACAGAGGGATAAAGTTGTTAAGCCACACCATGAAGTTGTGGGAAAGAGTAGTGGAAGCTCGGTTGAGAGGAGAGGTGACGATCTGTGAGCAGCAATATGGGTTTATGCCAGGAAAGAGCACCACTGATGCGATGTTTGCTTTGAGAATGTTGATGGAGAAGTATAGGGAAGGCCAGAAAGAGTTACATTGTGTGTTTGTGGATTTAGAGAAAGCTTATGATAGGGTGCCAAGAGAGGAGTTGTGGCATTGTATGAGGAAGTCGGGAGTGGTGGAGAAGTATGTGAGGATCGTGCAGGATATGTATGAGGACAGTGTGACAGCGGTGAGGTGTGCGGTAGGAATGACGGACCGGTTTAAGGTTAAAGTGGGATTGCACCAAGGATCGACTCTGAGCCCTTTCCTGTTTGCAATGGTGATGGACAGGTTGACGGACGAGATCAGACTGGAGTCTCCATGGACCATGATGTTCGCGGATGACATCATGATCTGTAGGGAGAGTAGGGAGCAGGCTGAATCGAGCCTTGAGAGGTGGAGGTACGCACTGGAGAGAAGGGGAATGTTAGTCAGTAGGAGTAAGACGGAGTACATGTGCGTAAATGAGAGGGAGGGTGGTGGTATGGTGCAGTTGCAAGGAGTTGAGGTGGGGAAGGTGGATTGGTTTAAATACTTGGGATAAACTGTCCAAAGTAACGGAGAGTGTGGGAGAGAAGTGAAAAAAAGAGTGCAGGCAGGATGGAGTGGGTGGAGAAGAGTTGCAGGAGTGATTTGTGACAGAAGGGTAGCTGCAAGAGTGAAGGGGAAAGTATACAAGACGGTAGTGAGACCAGCTATGTTGTATGGTTTGGAGGCGGTGGCGCTAACAAAAAGACAGGAAGCAGAGCTGGAGGTGGCAGAGTTAAAGATGCTGCGATTCTCGTTGGGAGTGACGAGGATGGATAGGATAAGAAATGAGTGTATTAGAGGGACAGCGCAGGTAGGACGGTTTGGAGACAAAGTGAGAGAGGCGAGATTGAGATGGTTTGGACATGTGCTCAGGAGGGAAGCGGAGTATATCGGGAGAAGGATGTTGAAGATGGAGCTGCCAGGCAGGAGGAGAAGAGGAAGGCCAAAGAAGAGGTTCATGGATGCGGTGAGGGCGGACATGCGGGTGGTTGGAGTGTCAATGGAAGATGTGGAGGATAGAGCAAAATGGAGACAGTTGGTCCGCTGTGGCGACCCCTAGCGGGAGCAAGCCGAAAGAGGAAGAAGAAGAAGAAGAAGAAGAATTAAAACTGATTGCCGTTCGGAGTGGGTGTGAATGCCACTTCATGGCTGAACTGCCTGATCCCACTTGCCATTAAAAGTATTGTGTGCGTGGGCCTCTGGACTCAACTTGTACATCACTGGTCAAACGCTCTCATAATTACTGTGCTGTGCAATATCAAATAACATGAGCACGACATGACAGCAATTATAAATCCAGCAAGTATCATATTACCAACAGGTACATTCGATGCCCCAAGTACGTCGTCACATGTAACTGCCCACTTTGAATTACAATAATTCTCATGAATTTTGTGACTCAGAAGTGCTGGAGCACAGGCATCCTAACTTTTCATTTCTGAATTGCTCTTCTTTGTCCAAACATTTTCTCTCCCGGATCTTCTCCTACATTAGCTCCGATACTAGTTTCCATCAGTACCTTTTCAAAATGGTTTCAATATGTCCACTAGAATCATGGTATTCCTTGCATTCCAATGAATGACCACCATAAAAAAAACACAGATCGTTTGGTAAATGTTCCAGAGTTCTGCATGGCCCTCCCTCCCCCAGTACTGTGAGAAAAAGGTTAAATGTCATGCATCATCATCCAAAGGAAAAAAAAAGAGCAGGAGGGAATGACTGTTGCAGGATACCTTTCATTCTGGGAAGGGTAAAGGACATCGGCTGCAATCCTAAGAGAAAAGAGAGAAAGGAACATGCAGGAGGATCTCTAAAAAAGAAGAGTCATGCAAGAACAGGATCAGGCTTAAGAGTTCAATGGGATGAGCTATCATTCCACGTACGGGTTTTGTATCCGGTGAATGGATTAAAGGTCCACCTGCATAAAGGTGAAAACGGAGCACAATATTCAAACTGCAAGGTCTCCTGAAACATGAAATGCAAGACAATCGCTTTTTGGGGTTTACGTATTGTTTTTTCATCGAGATTATTTGTTGAATTTTACAAAAGCTCATCGTTTGGTTGCCGTTGCCTGACCGATCGTAGACACGGCCGGTTCACCCAATGAAACTGGGTCACCTGGCCGTGAACGCTCGAAAACGTTAATTTCATCACAAAATGGAAAAGTTATTCGAACGACCCAACGCCTGTGGATGATGCACCCCTGAACAATTGTCCCATTTCATGGTGTGTGAGATTGTGATTGTTGATGTAGCAATATGGCATATGAATGATGAAGCCAATCACTGCTCACGTAATCTCGTCCCACTTTTATTCTTGGATGTATAATTGGATCACAATGTTCGCAGTTGCCAGCTTTGAAGGGAGTACGATGTCAAGATGCAGTCGGCAGAAACATGAGACACTGCCATTGAGTGTAGAAGATATTCAAATCGGCTAAAGGAGATATATCTACCCAAACTCATAGAACTCTACAATTGTACTGGGTCTTCAGAGGGAAAAATAATAATTTAGTGACATAAAATTATAGTCAGTCATTGTTGATATATTTTAGTGTGGTTTAACACCAAATGTATTTTTCAGGATGGAGGGAGTTTATATCGTAAACCAAAAAGTAATCCGAAATTCGATTTGGATCGGTAATGGCTTTGGTGTCATCTTTCAATTCGACCAAAGTCACGTGGCCGAACTTGTGTATTTCTCATCTTCAATGAGACATTGACGCACACCTTCATGTTAATTGCTCTTTGGCAAATTTCCCATGTTGAAGAGTATTTTTTTGTTTTTTGATCGAACCTTACTTCGACATAAATAACCATGAAAGTGCAGATAAAGAACAGAAAGTGCGGTACACATGCAATGACATGCTGAGGCACTGTGATGCGGAGTACAGGAAGCAGGCACAAGGAGTGCAAGAAGCAGACATTGAAAGAACAAGGCAGAACTAGACATCTGTGATCACAAAGCGATCGCCAAGGGTAACCCTCTCCCAAGCGGGGAAGGCTTACCCTTGGCAATCGTCTGTGACTTACCCTTGGGCCATCTATGGTGGCAGAGGTAAAAACAATACCGGTACTCTACATTTATTTGGATACCTGTTTAAATACTCAACCTGAGCTGTGAAGTATCGGTTCGATTCCTGAGCCAATTATAAATTGTCCAATTGGTATTTCGCAGGCAGGTAGCCTGATGAATTAATTAACAATTCAAGTCACCTGATGAAGGATGAAATTACTCTTGATGAGATGGGGGTGAAGTTTGTTACTTTTAAATACTGTATGTCATCATGGTAACTGGCTAGATTTTGTTAGGCCCTTTGGAATAGGAAAATAAATAAATAACAACCTTGTTTGATCCTTCCAGAAATGGTGGTGAATGTTTTTGGGCCTCTCTCTGCCTCCTTGTTCATATGAATGTTACCTCAAGGCAAACTCATGGATCGAAAGGTTAAATAGCTTCCTTAGAGTCCAGCTATGGCACATACCGTATGTGGTATGTATACTTGGGCGAAAAACCTTCCCTGGCCGATCCTACAACAAAGTGGGAATAAATTGGGACGTGAAAGTCGTAACAGAGATCTGGTATTCACGATTTCATTATTTTGGATGGATGGCACACACACTGATGCATCTCCCTCCATACTAAAAACCAGGAGGCCATCTTATCGCTGGGTCAATATTCGATCCCAGGCTAGACAGCACAGAAGGAAATGCACTCGTCTCTTGGCTATCCCAGGTTGTAACTGATAAGCGATTGGAAAGATCATATCAGAAATTTATAAGTAGGCTACAGGTACATGGTTTACCATCCATACATTGGGACCATACTTTGTACAGAGTGTCAGTGCTGCCTAAGCAGTCTCCTGGGCAATTGGGCACAATTCTGGATGGGTCGCCACTCCAACTCAGACATTGCTTACCCAATGACTAAATCTCATGATCTCTCTCTATCGAGTGCAGCCTGTGGCTGCTGGTTGCATCATTGGTTGGGACACGGCTATGCCGCTGATACAGTGTCCCCCTTACCAGTGCACTGGTACTCATTTTGCCGACCTCGGAAGAATGACAGGCTGAGTCAACCTCCTGGTGTATATTAATTCAGTGGCCAATGGGGCTTGAACTCAGGACCCTAGGATCCCAAGCCCCCACCCTAACCACTAAGCCAACACCAGGCTAATCTCATGATAAGTTCACTTTATGAGTCTGAATGTCCTGGCAGTCTTGAATGTAAAGTCTATTGTATCTGGGTGATAGATAGGCATTCTTACTTAATTAGATTAAGTACTGTCGGACCCCGACATTCGCGGTTCCACTATTCGCGGACCCCGCATATCTGCGGTTCATAAAATGTGACATGCTTCTACATTCGTGGCCATGTGCCTCAAATATTCACGGTTTGTCACGGGATTTTTGATTTTCTCTTAGGAATTCCAAACAGCCGGGAACCTATCCCCCTTATTCCCATTAAAACAATGCCTCAACATTCGCGGAATTTTTCAGGCACGTATGCCCCGCGAATGTTGGGTTCCAACAGTAGTACTGTATAATAATGGATTTATTGTCGGTGGGGTGGTGGGACAACCACAGAATGAATATGGAATGGCTATGTGACTCGACCATGGCACTCGCACTACACCCACCAATGGACAGACAATAGTCTGGGATTCACTTGAATAGATCACCTCCGTGTGTTGAAGTAAATTTGGTAATGTCTGTTGAGCAGTATCTGTGGTTTCCAGGTGGTTAATTACTGCACAGAAGTAAGACTTTCATGACATTGATGCAGTGGAGATATCTTTGCAAGTCTTAATAAAGAATGAATAAGCTTTGTGAATATGTACAAGTCGCTGAGCCATAAACCACATGATCCCACATTCAGAGCCAAATTGAATTAAAATGAAATCATGTAAATTACAAGGACAGTTCACATTTTACGTTAATGGTAGTTTGCAACAAAATGTTTGAGGCTCATATGGGGTTTTTTTTTAATAGAATGGGAGTTCAATGGGATTTTAAAGATGAACCGTAACCCTTATAAACCACCTTCCTGAGAACTTGCATCATGTTTATTGTCCTATTTACTACTTCTGAGCAACTCAAATACGAAAGAGCATCAAGAACACAAAACAAGTTTATAAGATTATAATTTCTCAAAAAGTTACACAAATAATAAGTCGGGTGTGGTAGTCTAGGCGAGACCCTTCAACAGCATTCCACAAAGTATGGACATAAGAGATCCAAATCGTTATTAATTTTATATAAATTTGTTCTAACAATTGAAAAAGGCTAAGCTTGATAGTAAACGAATATGGAAACCGGCATGAAATCAGAAAAATGGTGCGACTAACATTTTCTAGATCGGTCACCAGCTCATTCGTTCAAAGCAGACGAGCACAAAGCCGAAGCATCATCCCACAATGAATCACAATGACATGGAGAAGATGCTCATGCCACACAGTATGAAGAAGCAGCAAACAGATTCCACAAGGGGTGATGCACATTGTACCTGCCAACTGACTGCAGTAAGTCCAATAGAATTGGAGCAGCAATGCCTGAGCTTAGGTGGACAAATGTTGAAAGTACAACGATGGCAAGGCTTAGTGTTTCCTCATCATATTCCTCAAGCACAGCTCCACAATCATGGCACCTGCACACAAGTACATTTCCGGATTTATCAGAACATCTCCATTCTTATTATCTCCAACGCTACATCTGCAACTGTTCAGCATTAAAAAAGTAATCAGTCACTATTATGGTAAACTGAAAAGCTGCATCATTTCCATCTCAATCTCTCATACACACCTGTCTGCAGCCATGCTGCTCTGCTCTGCAAATTCCTCTGGGACAGGTACAAACATGCTTGGTATACTTGGCACGGATGCTAAGTTACATTTGGTTCCTGGAAATGGGAAGAGATTGGCATAATAACAAATTGCCTCGATATCAAAAGTTTGCTTCTTTGTCAAATGCTGAAATGTAGCAATGAAACAAGGTGTACTACGTGTTCATACCCGAATCCCACGGGGTCACAGTTGCCAAGCCAATTCCTTGATGTTCTATTTGCTGTTTCAATGGCTGCAGCGCCAAAGCACCGAGAGAACCCCGCTTCATGTCTTTGTAGCGGAAGGAGTAAAAATGCATTTTACGTGTCATCAGCACCGAAGTGCCTGTAACAGTACAATAAACGATATATATTATATATACCTACAGTAATTCCTTGCAAAACGAGCTTTCGCTTCGCATGATTAAGCGGCTGATGAATTTAGGACCATTTTCCATATAGCACATACATTTTAGGTCATCTCATCGCGATTCTCGAAGAGATGAACTCATCATATGGGTTGTGATGTCCAGATGACTGTACATCCGTTAACCTTTTGCTATTTTTGCTACTCCTCCCGTATCACCCGGCTGATTGTTCTGAAACTTGACACATCTAAAATAATGGAGCAAGCATATGTGATTGTGTGTGTGTGTGTGTGTGTGTGTGTGTGTGTGTGTGTGTGTGTGTGTGTGTGTGTGTGTGTGTGTGTGTGTGTGTGTGTGTGTGTGTGTGTGTGAGTGTGTGTATGTATGTATGTATGTATGTATATCCGCTCTTCACCCATTGGTTGGACAGCTGACCCGATGAGGTCACCCACCATTGTAACCTGGAATACTTAACCTAAAGTACCCAGATGACTCAAAAGACCCTCCCTCCCTCCCTTGAGGATCCCAAATGACTCCAAGACCCTTGAAGACCCAAAATACACTGAAGAAAGAAAAGAACTTTAAACATCCTGAAGACCCAAAGCCCCTAAAAGACCCTGATGACCCAAAAGACCTAAACGATCCTTAGAGTCCCCAAAGACCCAGAATACTCAAAATAGCCATAGGACCTAAAAGATCCAGGGGATTCAAAAGACTGAGAAACTAAAAAAAAAAAAAACGCAAGGACCCAAAATACTCAGATAACCCAACATACCTAGAGGACCCAACGGAGCCAAAAGATCCAAAGGGACTATCTGGGACCCATGGAAATTCTGCACAATGTAAAATATGACTTCAGGTCCCGAACCCCCACCCCACCCTCTCCCCCACACACACGCGCACATGCGCACACAAACACACACACACACACACACACACACATTTCCAAGTCCTCAACCCTCCTCCCATCTCTGTCCTCTCTCTGCACCCCCCTACCACCACACCCAATCTCTGTGCTCCCCTCCCCTTTCTTAAAATATTCAAACCCCCTACCAACCCAATGTCCTCAACTCCACCCCCCACCCCACCCTCAAAAGCCTCAACCCCCTTGATCCCAACTCTATCCCTTCTCTGCCCTCCCTCCTCCATGCCAACTCTGTCATTGTCTCCCCCTTTTTCTTCAAGTCCTCAACTGCCCCAAACCCCAAGTACTCAACCTCCCTTCCAACCGAAGTCCTAAATCCCCAACTTCCCAACATCTCAATCTCCCTCTTCCAACTCCATGCACCCTCACCACCAACTTTCTGTCCTCCCCTCCCCATTTCTTCCTGTTCTTAATAACGTTAAACAAAGACACACAGGGAACTTTGGCATATGGGAAGGCTATTTGGCCTATCATGGCTGTATTGTTCCTGTTCCCGTTTGTTAAGAGCAATGTTAAAAGTAAATAAAGACAGAATGTTAAATTCACAATCACTTCCCCTTTCTTCCCTTATCCTTAGTATAATTCATGGTCCGGTGTTTGTGTGTTTGTTTGTTTGTTTGTTTGTTTGTTTGTTTGTCGCACGACTCCTACAGTTATGGACCTGGGCCGTTTACATCCAGACTTCCTATATAGGATCATCATGACCACAACTAGTGTTTTGGGGTGTTTTATATTTGCCAGTGGTCTTGGGTGGAGGGGAAAGGGAGGCAAATTCTCAATGTAAATGTGTATCATGTAGCACCACCTCCAGGTGGGGGAGGGTATTATATGTCTCAACCATTTACTGTGCAGTATTCCTGTCCCCACGTTTTCCAGTGCAGTGAGGTGTTTTGAATTATAAGCAGGAGGTGTGTTTTTGCTTCATGCACATAACTTCATGGGTTTTTTTTTTGTCGACACAGAACTGTCAGTTGCCTACACACCGCCCAAATAAAGGTATGCATCAGAAGAATGTGTTGCATGCTTGGAACAAGATCGCCCATAGGACCAGTACTCTGCAAGGAAATACAAGACAAGGGCCTTTACAAATGCTTGGGCTTCAATTTTTCGATTTTGGATCATGGGTGATCGCAAGGGGGGTTACCACACGAAACTTCGGATGCCTATTTTTCATACACCTCCATTATCACCCAGCTGATTGTTCAGAAACTCGACACATGAATACAAAACAGTGGCCCGCACAATCGCTCCACCTTCGATTTTGCGATTTCGGACCATGGGGGCTCCCGGGGGGGGCGGTGAGGTACCCCCTGAAATTTTGGATCCATACTCGCCCCTTATTTACCAAATGATTGCTCTGAAACATGAAACAGCCCTTTCACTAGATCAGAGGTTCCCAAACTGAGGGTCGTGACCCAAACATGACCCCCCCTCAAAATCCTGGTTTTTGAGGGAGGGGGAGGGTTTCACATCGAAAGCATTTTCTCCAACAATTGTTATTGTACTGTACAGTACCTTTTGGGTCACGAGCCAAATATGATTTCAAATTTTGGGTTGTGGACAAAAAAGTTTGGGAACCACTGCACTAGATGGTCCACAGGATCGCTGTCTTAGATTCTTTGATTTTGGATCGGGGGATTTCGAGGGGGGGGGCTCCCAAAAATTGACTCTCATGTAACATCCGTGACATTTTCCAGATTTTGGATTCAGCAGAGATCTGAACTACAACCTTAAGAGATCTATGTATGTATGTATATATATATATATATATATATATATATATATATATATATATATATATATATATATATATATATATATATATATATATATATATATATATATATATATATATCATTATTACATGGCTGCAGGCATATCACCGAACCATCACTCCGCGCCAACTAAACTTGTCCAAGAAGGGCTGCGGGATTCTGAGTGTGCGCGGACTAACACAAAAACACACGGCAAACTGAAGGTTCTTTGTCAACCTCCGGTTATTTGTTAGCCATCTTAGTGTGTACGCGCCTGACATTTATCGCAAATTTATCTGCTTAACTCACTGCTCAATACAGTATCTTGTTCTTCCTTCAACACCATGAATGATAAGGGTGTAATTAAAAGTAAGAAACAAAGGAAAGCTATTTCGTTAAATGTGAAATTAAAAGTAAGAAAAAAGGAAAACTATTTTGTTAAGGGTGAAATTAAAAGTAAGAAACAAAGGAAAGCTATTTCGTTAAAGGTGAAATTAAAAGTAAGAAACAAAGAGGAGCCATTTCAGTAAAGGTGAAATTAAAAGAAAGAAACAAATGACAGATATTTCGTTAAAAGTAAAATTAAAAGTAAGAAACCAAGGAAAGCTATTTCGTTAAATGTGAAATTAAAAGTAAGAAACAAAGAGGAGCCATTTCAGTAAAGGTGAAATTAAAAGAAAGAAACAAATGACAGATATTTCGTTAAAAGTGAAATTAAAAGTAAGAAACCAAGGAAAGTTATTTATTTAAGGGTGAAATTAAAAGAAAGAAACAAATGACAGATATTTCGTTAAAAGTGAAATTAAAAGTAAGAAACCAAGGAAAGCTATTTCGTTAAATGTGAAATTAAAAGTAAGAAACAAAGAGGAGCCATTTCAGTAAAGGTGAAATTAAAAGAAAGAAACAAATGACAGATATTTTGTTAAAAGTGAAATTAAAAGTAAGAAACCAAGGAAAGCTATTTTGTTGAAGGTGAAATTAAAAGTAAGAAACAAAGGAAAGCTATTTTGTAAAAGGTGAACTTAAAAGGAAGAAACAAAGGAAAGCTATTTTGTTAAAGGTGAAATTAAAAGGAAGAAACAAAGGAAAGCTATTTTGTTAAAGGTGAAATTGAAAGTAAGAAACAAAGGAAAGCTATTTCGCTAAAGGAGAAATTAAAAGTAAGAAACAAAGGAAAGCTATTTTGTTAAAGGTGAAATTAAAAGGAAGAAACAAAGGAAAGCTATTTCGTTAAGGGTGAAATTAAAAGGAAGAAACAAAGGAAAGCTATTTCGTTAAATGTGAAATTAAAAGTAAGAAACAAAGAGGAGCCATTTCAGTAAAGGTGAAATTAAAAGAAAGAAACAAATGACAGATATTTTGTTAAAAGTGAAATTAAAAGTAAGAAACCAAGGAAAGCTATTTTGTTGAAGGTGAAATTAAAAGTAAGAAACAAAGGAAAGCTATTTCGTTAAATGTGAAATTAAAAGTAAGAAACAAAGAGGAGCCATTTCAGTAAAGGTGAAATTAAAAGAAAGAAACAAATGACAGATATTTCGTTAAAAGTGAAATTAAAAGTAAGAAACCAAGGAAAGCTATTTCGTTAAATGTGAAATTAAAAGTAAGAAACAAAGAGGAGCCATTTCAGTAAAGGTGAAATTAAAAGAAAGAAACAAATGACAGATATTTTGTTAAAAGTGAAATTAAAAGTAAGAAACCAAGGAAAGCTATTTTGTTGAAGGTGAAATTAAAAGTAAGAAACAAAGGAAAGCTATTTTGTAAAAGGTGAACTTAAAAGGAAGAAACAAAGGAAAGCTATTTTGTTAAAGGTGAAATTAAAAGGAAGAAACAAAGGAAAGCTATTTTGTTAAAGGTGAAATTGAAAGTAAGAAACAAAGGAAAGCTATTTCGCTAAAGGAGAAATTAAAAGTAAGAAACAAAGGAAAGCTATTTTGTTAAAGGTGAAATTAAAAGGAAGAAACAAAGGAAAGCTATTTCGTTAAGGGTGAAATTAAAAGGAAGAAACAAAGGAAAGCTATTTTGTTAAAGGTGAAATTAAAAGGAAGAAACAAAGGAAAGCTATTTTGTTAAAGGTGAAATTAAAAGTAAGAAACAAAGGAAAGCTATTTCGCTAAAGGTGAAATTAAAAGTAAGAAACAAAGGAAAGCTATTTTGTTAAAGGTGATATTAAAAGGAAGAAACAAAGGAAAGCTATTTCGTTAAAGGTGAAATTAAAAGTAAGAAACAAAGAGGAGCCATTTCAGTAAAAGTGAAATTAAAAGAAAGAAACAAATGACAGTTATTTCGTTAAAAGTGAAATTAAAAGTAAGAAACCAAGGAAAGCTATTTTGTTAAATGTGAAATTAAAAGTAAGAAACAAAGGAAAGCTATTTTGTTGAGGGTGAAATTAAAAGGAAGAAACAAAGGAAAGCGATTTCATTAAAGGTGAAATTAAACGAAAGAAACAAAGGAAAGCTATTTCCATAAATATTAAAAAAAGTAAGTAACAAAGGAATGCCATTTCATTAAAGGTGACATTAAAAGTAGGAAACAAAAGAAAGTTTTTTTTTGTTAAAGGTTAAATTAAAAGTATGAAGCAAAGGAAAGATATTTTGTTAAAGGTGAAATTAAAAGTAAGAAACAAAGGAAAGCTATTTAATTGAAGGTGAAATTAAAAGAAAGAAACAAAGGAAAGCTATTTAATTGAAGGTGAAATTAAAAGAAAGAAACAAAGGAAACCTATTTAATTGAAGGTGAAATTAAAAGAAAGAAACAAAGGAAAGCTATTTCCATAAAGATTAAATTAAAAGTAAATAACAAAGGAAGGCTATTTCATTAAAGTGAAATTAAAAGTAAGAATCAAAGGAAAGATATTTCATTAAAGGTGAAATTAAAAATGATCTAGTGATACGAGAAAGATAAACAAGCAGTGTATATTGGCTGAGCACTTGGAATTACCAAATCCACTTTACGAACGAATTGTACAAATGCATATAAAATCAAAGCGAGTGATCGAAATGTTAATCCATTAACTTCAATGAGTCATAATGCAACGAAAGTGAGTCGTTCACGATCAGGCATAATGGCGAAGATGAACACTTTCTTTATGGAATGCATCAATAACTCCATACCATCACCCCTCCACTTCCACTATCACCGTAAGCAACAACATTTAACATATCAGGTCAGTTAAATTTGTTTATATTTTAATTTAAGTTGAATGCATAAGTGACTTTCCCTCCCTAAATCTTCCCCATCCACTCACATCCTGACACAGACCTCCACCTATTACATTGTTTCCGAGAGGAAAATTACTTTTGTTTGATGCATTTTCATCTAAATAATTTTCAGGTAAGTTCTCAGAATGCAACTACCACGTCAAATGAGGAATACCCATATATGTTAAACACACACACACACACACACACACACACACACACACACACACACACACACACACACACACACACACACACACACACACAACACACTTCATATCCCACTTAATTTATTAATTTGTCTTAACCTGATGAGGTAGGGTTCAATTCAAATCTGGATAGTACAAGATCCGACCATAGACTGTGATCTTAATACTTTGCAGTCAGTCAGGGTGTGTATTGCAGAGTATGCAGATCTTTAATCGGAAATGTTAAGCTGGATGGTTGATTCTTTAGAGAGGGTCTATGAAGACAAAGTTGAAAGACCTAATTATACTAAAATACACAATTTGGTGTCTGTCTGCAATACATTTGGTCATTACTTATCAAATATCAACCAAACGAAGTGTAACATGATTGAGGTTGCAGCAACTTAATTACCCCCTCGCCCCCCCCCCCACACAAAGGTAGTTTTCCACCTTGGGAAAAATTCATAATAAGGTGTATAGATAGCTTATGGTGGCATTTTTCCAAGGCCGCTTCTAAAAACAAAAATAATAACAACACTAATGATAATAGCATAATATTAATCCATCCATTGGGACCATACTCTGTGCAGAGTGTTGGCACTGCCTATGCAGTCTCCTTACCCATTAAACACAATCCTGGACAAGTCACAACTCCAACACAGGATACAAGCAAAATGACACTTATTTTGCCAACCTCAGAAGAATGGCAGCCAGAGTCAACCCCACCTGGTATTAATTCAATAGCCAAATGGGATTTGAACTCAGGATCCAAGGAATGCATGCTCACCACCCAAATCATTAAACCAACACCAGGTATATAATATTAATGTGATTACAAAACAATATTGATGCAAATAATATCCCATCTCCCCATTGGGTTTTTCCTCCTTGGCCAAATGCCGTGTTAACGTGTATAAATAGCTTATTGTGGTTCTTCTTGGGGCACCCCTATCAGAAATAAAAACATTAGAAACCACAAACACCTATGATTACCATTTTAAACAGTAGCTACTGCTCTTTAACATGAAACATAAAGAGAGGGGAACATTCTTGAGGTATTATGCACTTATCACATCCCCCAAGATTAACATCTTAACCTCGCTCTACTGTAAGCCATGTACCCCAGACAGAATAAAAACATGACTTCCTGCCGCTCCCGTAATGAGCTGGTGTACTAGAATACCAAAATGTATTGTGAGATAATTTAAACCTTGCTGAAAGTAGAATACAAACAAAAGCAAGTTTCTTTTGAGTGTGTGCTCTATGATACAGTGCAATCTTGCTGATTATATTTAATAAATCCGTATTTGTGCAATCAACTCAGAGGCACCAATCTCTTTCTTTCTATATTTCATCAGACTATTTTCATCGTCATGTGATAATAATATCTGCTTTGCCATTGCTATCAAAATATATGTTAAAAGGCACAGGAAAGCAACATACAGGTGCTGCCCAGCCGAGGTATTTCCACAGTGGCCTCCTGGCTTTCATCATTTACGGTGGGAATCTCAAAATTGGGAACAGACACACTTTCACATGGCAGGTCCAACAAGGGAAAGCTGCTTTTCAATTGGCCTGTAATCAATGATTCACATGCAAGTGAAGAAAAACACAGTGAGTAATCTAAAGTAATCACACAGTAAAATGTTCACTCAGTGCTTATCAGTAAAAGATGATGCAGACCAAATTTTTGTTTCAATTTTAAAAAAGTCACAAATAATTAAGTGAACAATTCAAAAACAAACAGAAAACAACAAAATAATTTTGAAGATGTGTTTCACGGCACAGGATGGGTATTCTGCTGCAAAATATAAATAAGCTCCAGTTAGAGAGCTGCAATGCTTTAGGATTTTCATGTATGTAGGATGTGTGAACGTCTTTACAGCTGTGGAGGAACTCTGGGAGGGGTTTGAAACCACAAAAGGCGAACCTTGGGTGACATTTCAAGGTTGCTTTACACAGCTTCTTTGGCTCGAAGAGCATGGAAGGACTTGATTTATTTATATCATCCAATGCAATATATATAGATATATATATATATATATATATATATATATATATATATATATATATATATATATATATATATATATATATATATATACACACAGTATATGTATATACACACCTATATGCATATATATATATATATATATATATATATATATATATATATATATATACACATATAGGTGTGTATATACATATACTGTATATATATATATATATATATATATATATATATATATATATATATATATATATATATATATATATATATATATATATATATATATATATATATATATATATATATATATACATGTATATATATATATATATATATATATACATGTATATATATATATATATATATATATATATATATATATATATATATATATATATATATATATATATATATATATATATATTGCATTGGATGATATAAATAAATCAAGTCCTTCCATGCTATATATATATATATATATATATATATATATATATATATATATATATACATATATATATATACATATAGGTGTGTATATACATATACTGTGTATATATATATATATATATATATATATATATATATATATATATATATATATATATATATATATATATATATATATGTATATATATATACATATATACATATATATATACACACATATAGGTGTGTATATATATATATATATATATATATATATATATATATATATATATATATATATATATATATATATATATATATATATATATATGTATATGTATATATACATATTTATGTAGAAACACAAAAATAAATCCCTGCACAGGGCTCGTGTGAAAAAATTCTGAATCAACCTGGAACTCAAACACAAAGATCTCATCACTAACACTGCGAAAGACCACTGAGCTATTGAGTCTTCAGATGTCATCAGAATTTTCTCACACTAACACTACAAGCTTAATAATGGCCAACTGCTCGCTTTATAACAGCCAACATCTTATGTTCCTCCAAGGCAGACCCCGTGGTGTATGTGTGTATGTGTATACATATATGTATATAATTATATGTATATAATTATGCATATATATTTAATAATATATATACATATATTTAATTATATATTTATAATATTGTTGCCTGGTGTTGGTGCAGTGGTTAGGGCAGCGGCTTGGGATCCAAAAGGTCCTGAGTTCAAGCCCCGTTGGGCCACTGAATTAATACACCAGTGGGTTGACTCAGCCTGTCATCCTTCCGAGGTCGGCGAAATGAGTACCAGTATACTGGGCCAGTGTATACCCTGGTTAAAACAGGTGTACCATATCCCTGTGTCGTAAGAGGCGACCAGGGTTGCGTCAGGAAGGGCATCCGGCGTAAAACATGTGCCAAATCACTATGCGGATCATACGGATGATCCGCTGTGGCGACCCCTAACGGGAGCAGCCGAAAGAAGAAGAAGAAGAAGAAGAAGAAGAAGATATATATATATATATATATATATATATATATATATATATATATATATATATATATATATATATATATATATATATATATATACAAACTAGTGGGGTGTCCTTACACGTTGTGTGAGCATACAAACCGTGTTTCCCCCATTGTCTCGGGTCGCTCACATGCCTTTGAATTTTCATTTATTTATTTTCTTTTATTAATGTTTTCATTTATGGATGCTTTCCAACGGTTCTGTGACTTTTTTCCCAGTGCACTGGCTTTGATGTCCATTGGCACGTAAAATTTCAGCTTTCTACGTCAGCAGGAAGGCACCGTACCGATCTTTAATATCAGTCAGTCACTCAGTGAGTCAGTGGTTGGAAAGAGCTTTATGTATTCGATGTATGTATATATATATATATATATATATATATATATATATATATATATATATATATATATATATATACACACAAATGTATATATTTGTATGAATGTATATATATATATATATATATATATATATATATATATATATATATATATATATATATATATATACATATACACAAATATATATATTTGTATGTATGTGTATATATATATATATATATATATATATATATATATATATATATATATATATATATATATATATATATATATATATACACATACATACATATTTCAAGTTCAAGGCTCATGGAAGAACTAGTACACTGAACAGATCAAGATGAAACATAACAAGAACAACTGCAGAGAGAGGGGGGCAAACACCAACATCAGCGTTGAAAGACAAAATATATGAAGACTTGGACAAATAATGGGTGTGGGAAGGAATGAGGAGTTCAATAATGGGTAGTGCAGGATGCATGGGGTCGACAGGATGGATACAGAAGGAAACTCTCAGGAAGGAAAGACTGGAAATTTGAAAGAAGGTGGGCTTGGGCATTGGGGGGATTGTCAGCTGTCTTGAAGACTTGGAGGAAGGATGAGATTGAATAGAATATGGATGTTAGTTCCACAGGCAGGAAAAAATAGAAACAAGTAGAGGTACTGTACATTCAAAGTACACCACTCCCATGCCCAATAAATTATAAACAAATCTTCCCGCATGCGACATTGCCGGGATACTGAAGCCTTTCCGCATATGGAAATGGAATTTGGAGGCAGCGGTGTACTTCTGAGATGAATGTGTTCAAATGATACATCGTTTATGTGTACAAATGTACTTCAGAGGTTAATGTATACAATTGATACTTACTCATCATGCAGCACATGGAGAAATAATTATGAGGGAGCTGTGTACAATAATTTATTGATTAATTGATTGATTGCACAATTGAAATAAATAAATCGTAATCGTAAAATAATTCATTTCATAATCAATTGGCTAATAGCATACCTCAACTACTACCGTTTCATCCGAATCTGTAACTCTTTGAAAATCAATTAATCCATTGAGAAACTAATAATTAATCGATTAATTGATTAATCAATGAATCAATAATACCCTTTATAGCCAAATCACTTGTTCACTGTTGTGTCCAAATATCTGTTTCAAAGCTCAAAGGGTGCCTGAGATATTGCCAGATGAGAAAGAAAATAAATAGGGAATTAATAAATTGATAACATGCATTTCAATAAAATGGACATTATCAAAACTTTTCGACTTGCACCCCTCAGGATAAAACCACAAGCAAATGAAGAAGAAACACCAAATCTCCACTCATTATTCATGATGCTCTATGGTTCCAGCGATCAGGTAATCCAGTCCTTTCTTTCTCGCAACCAATCAACGTTGAGGACATTACATCGTAACTTCATAAAACAGAGTTTGGTGTTTCTTCTTCATCTGCTTGCGGTTTTATCCCGAGGAATGCAAGTCGAAAAGCTTTGATAATGTCCATTTTATTGAAATGCATCTTTATATTTTGTTGTACAAATAAAATCGATAATAATTATGTCATTCATCAATTAATTGATTAGTAAAAAAATAATAAAAAATTTTTACCAAAACATATCGCCACTTTTGTCCCCAAATTTCAGCTTCCGAGCTCAAAGGATGGCTGAGATATCACCCGGACAAACATATAAACAAGAAAACAAGCCGGCGGGCGACATGGGTGGTAGCTACATAATTGCATACTAGTCATACAGCTTTTGACGGGTCGGGCTGAAATTTTTTGACAAAGAGGTTGATTATAGTGCGCATAAAAGCGCAGAAGCCGATTGTTGATTTTCGGAAATTTTTTTTTGTGATTTTTCAAAAAATTCAAAGTCCCGTTGCTCGGCAACGGTAGCGTCCATAGCAACGGTGCTCAAAAGCATACAACTAGATCCTGGTATGAACCTACCTGTCAAGTTTCATCAAAATCGGTTGACTCCACTGGCCTCCAGAGCTGTCCATTACATACAAACAAACATACAAGCCGGGAGGCGACATGAGTGGTCGTGACATAATTGCATACTAGTCATACAGTTTTTGACGGATCGGGCTGAAAATTTTTGACAAAGAGGTTGATTAGAGTGCGCATAAAAGCCTGGAAGCCAATTTTTGATTTTCGAAAAAATTTTTTTTTTATGATTTTCAAAAATTTCAAAGTCTCGTTGCTAGGCAACTGTGGTGTCCATAGCAACGGTGCTCAAAAGCATAGAACTAGATCCTGGTATGAATCTACGTGTCAAGTTTCATCAAAATCGGTTGACTCCTCTGGCCTCCAGAGCTGTCCATTACAAACAAACACGCAAACATACATACATACAGGCAGACGGAAAAAGTGAAAATAAGGGTAGTCTCGCGACCACCCAACATACAAACATACAAACATACAGACAGACACATGGAAAAAGTGAAAATAAGGGTACTCTAGCAACCACCCAACATACAAACATACAGACAGACGGAAAAAGTGAAAATAAGGGTACTCTAGCGACTACCCAACATACAAACATACAAACATACAGACAGACAGATGGAAAAATTGAAAATAAGGGTACTCGAGCAACCACCCAACATACAAACATACAGACAGACAGACGGAAAAAGTGAAAAGAAGGGTACTCCAGTGACCACCCAACATACAAACATACAAACATACAGACAGACAGATGTAAAACGTGAAAATAAGGGTACTCTAGCGACTACCCAACATACAAACATACAAACATACAGACAGACAGATGGAAAAATTGAAAATAAGGGTACTCGAGCGACTACCCAACATACAAACATACAAACATACAGACAGACAGATGGAAAAAGTGAAAATAAGGGTACTCTAGCGACCACCCAACATACAAACATACAGACAGACAGACGGAAAAAGTGAAAATAAGGGTACTCTAGTGACCACCCAACATACAAACATACAGACAGACAGACGTAAAAAGTGAAAATAAGGGTACTCTAGTGACCACCCAACATACAAACATACAGACAGACAGACAGAAAAAGTGAAAATAAGGGTACTCTAGTGACCACCCAACATACAAACATACAGACAGACAGACAGACAGACGGAAAAAGTGAAAATAAGGGTACTCTAGTGACCACCTAACATACAAACATACAGACAGACAGACAGACAGACAGACAGACGGAAAAAGTCAAAATAAGGATACTCGAGTGACCAGGCCAACATACAAAC
This sequence comes from Eptatretus burgeri, assembly GCF_056783735.1. NCBI lineage: Eukaryota > Metazoa > Chordata > Myxini > Myxiniformes > Myxinidae > Eptatretus > Eptatretus burgeri. The sequence goes on along the minus strand of NC_140969.1, from coordinate 41,316,123 downwards.
ATACAGACAGACAGATGGAAAAAGTGAAAATAAGGGTACTCTAGCGACCACCCAACATACAAACATACAAACATACAGACAGACACATGGAAAAAGTGAAAATAAGGGTACTCTAGCGACTACCCAACATACAAATAAACAAACATACAGACAGACAGATGTAAAAAGTGAAAATAAGGGTACTCTAGCGACTACCCAACATACAAACATACAAACATACAGACAGACAGATGGAAAAAGTGAAAATAAGGGTACTCTAGCGACCACCCAACATACAAGCATACAGACAGACAGACGGAAAAAGTGAAAATAAGGGTACTCCAGTGACCACCCAACATACAAACATACAAACATACAGACAGACAGATGTAAAAAGTGAAAATAAGGGTACTCGAGTGACCACCCTACATACAAACATACAGACAGACAGACGGAAAAGGTGAAAATAAGGGTACTACAGTGACCACCCAACATAGAAACATACAAACATACAGACAGACAGATGTAAAAAGTGAAAATAAGGGTACTCTAGCGACCACCCAACATACAAACATACAGACAGACAGACGGAAAAAGTGAAAAGAAGGGTACTCCAGTGACCACCCAACATACAAACATACAAACATACAGACAGACAGACGGAAAAAGTGAAAATAAGGGTACTCCAGTGACCACCCAACATACAAACATACAAACATACAGACAGACAGACGGAAAAAGTCAAAATAAGGGTACTCGAGTGACCACCCTACATACAAACATACAGACAGACAGAAGGAAAAAGTGAAAATAAGGGTACTCTAGTGACCACCAAACACACAAACATACAAACATACAGACAGACAGACGGAAAAAGTCAAAATAAGGGTACTCGAGTGACCACCCAACATACAAACATACAGACAGACAGACAGACAGACAGACGGAAAAAGTCAAAATAAGGGTACTCGAGTGACCACCCAACATACAAACATACAGACAGACAGACGGAAAAAGTGAAAATAAGGGTACTCTAGTGACCACCCAACATACAAACATACAGACAGACAGACAGACAGACAGACGGAAAAAGTCAAAATAAGGGTACTCTAGTGACCACCCAACATACAAACATACAGACAGACAGACGGAGAAAGTGAAAATAAGGGTACTCTAGTGACCACCCAACATACAAACATACAGACAGACAGACAGACAGACAGACGGAAAAAGTCAAAATAAGGGTACTCGAGTGACCACCCAACATACAAACATACAGACAGACAGACGGAAAAAGTGAAAATAAGGGTACTCTAGTGACCACCCAACATACAAACATACAGACAGACAGACAGACAGACGGAAAAAGTCAAAATAAGGATACTCTAGTGACCACCTAACATACAAACATACAGACAGACAGACGGAAAAAGTGAAAATAAGGGTACTCTAGTGACCACCCAACATACAAACATACAGACAGACAGACGGAAAAAGTGAAAATAAGGGTACTCTAGTGACCACCCAACATACAAACATACAGACAGACAGACGGAGAAAGTGAAAATAAGGGTACTCTAGTGACCACCCAACATACAAACATACAGACAGACAGACAGACAGACAGACAGACGGAAAAAGTCAAAATAAGGGTACTCGAGTGACCACCCAACATACAAACATACAGACAGACAGACGGAAAAAGTGAAAATAAGGGTACTCTAGTGACCACCCAACATACAAACATACAGACAGACAGACAGACAGACAGACGGAAAAAGTCAAAATAAGGATACTCTAGTGACCACCCAACATACAAACATACAGACAGACAGACAGACAGACAGACGGAAAAAGTCAAAATAAGGATACTCTAGTGACCACCCAACATACAAACATACAGACAGACAGACGGAAAAAGTGAAAATAAGGGTACTCTAGCGACCATCCAACATTCAAACATACAGAGAAACAGACAGAAAAAGTGAAAATAAGGGTACTCTAGCGACCACCCAACAGACAGACGGAAAAACTGAGAATAAGGGTAGTCTAGCAGCGACCACCCAACAAACGGATTGAAAACTGAGGATTCCCTTCCTTCAGCGCCTGGTAATGACATCATGCATCGCCTGGATATGGCATTGGGAAGGAGCGGTGTCCAATTTTTTTGAAGTATTTCAATATTTGCAGAGTTATTATGTGTGAAGCACACAATATGTACTTTAAGAAATGCTTTACATTGAAAGACACCCTCTTGCGCAGTGGAGCTGGACTTGCACACACTGCTTTTTCTGTGTTCTCCTTCCCTCCAATTCCCCTCCCCTCCAGGTTTTTCTAGGGTGCACATGGTCTCGCAGTAACCAACTTCTGGTAAAACTCTGAAACCCCAGGCTCACATTCACTGATTTGTTCCTTCGTTCTCTCACCCGTAGCCCCAACTTCTTCAGTCTGTTCAATCTCATTCTTCCATACAGGGCTTCAAGATTGAAGTTCTCCACTTCATGTCACTCCTCCCCCCTCCCCTTTATGCTCATGGTCTTTTCTATCCTTATTAACTGTCCCAAAGCCAACCCCTACCTTTTCAGGTTATTGTGGGGACCTCAAACATCCGGGAACTTTGCTCTAAGCTGACTGATCACTCCATACAGGTTGACACTGACAAACCAGCCATAATCTGCTTAACTGAAACTTTCCTCCTCCAAGATGTCTCTGACTCCCTAGTATCTCTCCCTGGTTACTCCCTCCTCCGGTATGACAGACCTGAGCCTAGTACTGGTGATGAAGTTACTCTCTTCATCAAAAACTCTATTCCTGTCTCCATACATTGCCCTCTCTTCCCCACAACCTCAGGAATACCTCTGGCTACGGCTTCCCCTCCACTACCACCTGATGTTTATATGTGTTGCACCGTCCACTAAACAGTGATGATGCCATTTATATTTCACTCGCCGAAAACATGGACAAACTTCTATCCTCTCATCCCAATTCTCTTTTCCTCATATGTGGTGACTTCAACTGTCATCATGCGAGTTGGCTGGGGGTGGGTACCTCTCTCACCTGTCATGGGACTTCAGAAAAGGATTTCTGCAACTCAGTGGGACTTACACGATCTGTCAACTTCCTGAGCCGGTTCTCAACCAATGGTACTCTATCCCTTCTGGATTTGATTTTGACAAATTTCCCAGAAAATGTATGCTGTTCTTTCTTTGTTCCAATTGGTTCATCTGACCATATTCTTGTTAAAGTGGTCATCTCTCTCTGGCCATTATTAGAGAACGCCCCCCCTCCCCAAATCTACTTTCTCAAGAATCTTCATTAAGACTTCCTTTCATTAAAACTTTTCGGTCTCACTATCTGCCAAGATCTTTCCTGGGAAAGCCACATTTCTAAGCTGGCCTTCAAAACCAGTCGCCAACTGGGCATGCTCCATCATGTAAAGTCCTTCCTCGGCACACCTGAGCTCTTGACCACATACAAAGCTTTAATCCACAGCCTGATGGAGCACTGCTCGCCCCTCTGGGCTGGTGATCCCACCTCTCACCTTTCTCAGCTTCATGCTGTGGAAACCAAGATATTTAGGATCATCGGTATCTCCCACAATGAAGCTGAGCCTTTAGGTCTCTCACTCTCTCACCACAGATAGGTCGGTAGTCTTTCTGTCTTCTGCCATCTCCTCCTCTGGCCTCGCCCCCCTTGCTCCATTTGTGATCTGCCCCCCCCCCCATATTTCCGCAATGAGCTCAAGGTCCACCAGCAACCCCCTTCTGGTGAAACTACCAAAATCAAGAATCACTGCTCACCTTCACTCTTTCTTTCCTCTTTTTTTCCCACCTCTAGTACAAACTCCCACACACTCTTCAATCCCACACTTCCCTCCAGTTCTTCAAAAGAGCTGTTCACTACCATCTCTTATCTTCCCCCATCCAAAACCATGATCATTTCTGCCCCCATTAATCCACCTCAAACCCACTTCCTTCAAATTCCCTGCTCTCCTTCCTGAAAGTCTGTGTAGTGTCCATCTTGTTTACCCTGTGTACCCCACCCCATCCCTCTCCCATGCACAGATCTTCTAATGCCTTTGGTCCCTACTGTGTAGTGCTTCCTTCTTCCACCCCTCTTATCTCCTGCTCCCTTTGTTATACGTTATGTATGTTAGCTCTAATATGAGCCTCGACAGTGGAAACAAAAAATAAAATAAAATAAAACAATTTCCTGTGCGTGTGTCTCTCGCATGTCTCTCTTGCGTGTCTCTCTTGCGTGTCTCTCTTGCGTCTCTCTTGCGTGCGTCTCTCTCTCTCTGTCTGTCTCTCTCTGTCTCTCTCTCTCTCTCTCTCTCTCTCTCTCTCTCTCTCTCTCTCTCTCTCTCTCTCTCTCTCTGTCTCTCTCTCTCTCTCTCTCTCTCTCTCTCTCTCTCTCTCTCTCTCTGTCTCTCTCTCTCTCTCTCTCTCTCTCTCTCTCTGTGTCTCTCTCTCTCTCTGTGTCTCTCTCTCTCTCTGTGTCTCTCTCTCTCTCTGTCTCTCTCTGTCTCTCTCTGTCTCTCTCTGTCTCTCTGTCTCTCTCTGTCTCTCTCTGTCTCTGTGTCTCTCTGTCTCTCTCTCTGTCTCTCTCTCTCTCTCTCTCTCTCTCTCTCTCTCTCTCTCTCTCTCTCTCTCTCTCTCTCTCTCTCTCTCTCTCTCTCTCTCTCTCTCTCTCTCTCTCTCTCTCTCTCTCTCTCTCTCTCTCTCTCTCTCTCTCTCTCTCTCTCTCTCTCTCTCTCTCTCTCTCTCTCTCTCTCTCTCTCTCTCTCTCTCTCTCTCTCTCTCTCTCTCTCTCTCTCTCTCTCTCTCTTGTATGTATGTTCCAAAATCTGACTGTATAGACACCCTCCATATATGTGCAGTCAAACAAAGTAAAGCCACATCATCAAAATGTCATAATATATGAGCCAGCTTTTCTATATTGAGCATTAATGGAATCGAGTTACAGGACTGCTTCTTCTTCCTATTCTTCTTCTTCTTCATTAATGGGCACGATAATTCCCACGTTCTTGTGGGGTTGGCTGGGGGAAGCTTGACCCACCTTTCATGAATCCGCTGGCCAGGCCTGACGTCCAAATAAGGTTAGGAGAGGAATTTGTAATTTGTTCGTAGTGCCGCCGAAAGGTCACCTACTCTTCGCTAAGGACACTGTGGGATGTTTAATGCTCACAGAGTAATGCCAGCAGATGGGACACCCATTTAATGTCCATCCAAGAGACGGCACATACATTAAAGAATCACCCTGGGTGTGAAACACTGGGATGACAGTTTATAACTGGGTCGACATTCAAACCCAGGCTCGACAGCTGAAAGGCAAGTATGTGTAACTCGAGGCCATCCTGCCAGTCGTAGAATTACAAGACTTATACTTGTAATATTTTGGACGCAGAAGCGGAATTCTCATCAGGACAACGTGATTCACGATCAAACAAAACATCCGAAACCAAAAGACTCCTCAATTGAGATAAAGTGCAGGCGACCATTTCTATGCTGCTGAAACTGGTCCAAATATTAAAAGTTCAGTGATTGTTATCTGTTGGTATTGTACGCAATGAATAGTGATAAATTGCTTTGGTAATTGCTTGTGAAATTGCTTCATGTATATGATTATGGTGTTTAAATTATGATGTACCTAATGCAGGTAAACTCACCTACTTCATCATTCAGTTTTATTCCATCTTTAATCTCCTCATATTTTTCATCTTGACCTGTTTTCTTCACTTCTTTATCCCTCTGAGAACTTGAGTCATCTGATGAAGAACCTTGAGAAGAAACCATTTTTGGAAAATGTTCTTCATTGAGAGGATGTTGGAATGAAGGTTCCCCATGAGGCTGACCTCGGGTGTCCAAGTTCATCGCGCTTGGCTCATCCTGTTTGAATGTGTAAACCTCACTATGGCTTTGTGGCAAGCTGCTCTTCTCAGAAGTTCCAGCAAAAATCTCTCCAGAGCAGTCCTCAACATTGACCTGCGGTACAGCTGTGCAACTGCTGCTATCCATGTTCTCAAAGTCTTTATCGTGACTTGACTTGCTCCCTTCTTCATTACTGTCGACAAACTGAGTCATTGACTGTGGATCCACAAACAAAAAGTTTTCCCGTGAAATGTTGTTTTGAGCTGGTTTGTCCATAGATGTTGATACAGAATTTTCTTTCGCATCATCTGTTGTTCGTTCAGATGCCTCAATCACCTCGAGCTTCACTTCCGGGATGTCCAGGAAGCCATGCTTCATGCCAAGAAAGGTCTCAACTTGTCCACCATCCCTCAACCTGTTTCCCACCACATCTTTGTCCAACATGCTCGGAGCTTGGCTTTCAGGAGAGTGCTGTTTTGGTGGGCATCTCCCAACCATCGGGCTGGCTGAGAATGAACGGCGATGACACTCCGGCACTGTTGAAGCCGTAGGCTCCCAAAATGCACCTTCATGCTCTGGCAAACGGTTCTTAGGCCTTGCTGTCCGATGAATTGTGGATACGATGGATGGTACCGAGATAGAAACAGATAGCAGTTCCTCTTGTGTTTGTGGAGATGGGCTGCATGGTGCCCTCAAAATATCCGAAGTGCTCACTTTGTCTTTATATTGAGAAAGTTCCATATCTGAGGCTGCAATGAAGACAATCGGCAAATTAGTACAGTTGTTATCTACTCCTCATTAACATATATGAGACACAGCTCATGAATGCAGAAAACACAATGAATAATGAACAAACAGTTGCCATGGTTGAAGTAAAATGCCACAGGAAATCATCTTGTGTGACTATGTACATGCTATGAACACAGATAGAATGGCTGTGAGGCAAGGAGTAACCTAAATTAAAATTCAGCACCAAAAGAAAGTTGCCACTACTAATATGATAAATTGCAGTCTCAATATAACTACAGGTCAGAAAAAAAAAAACATTAAAAAAAGAAAAGAATAAACATGTAGGGATGGAATCCCCCAAAAAACAACCTAACAAGGTAGGAATGACACCACAATACAACACCAAAATTCTACGGATTGCCAATACAACATATTTTGACATTTTTGTCATAGGTGGCAATATGAAGATGTCGATGGTGGAGGTCGTTGTAGATTTGTAATGTGGATTGGTGTAATTGTGTATTTTATTTGTTGTGGGATTGAGATGGAAAAATGTAAAAAAAAAAAAACCATCAGGGTGATGATCCGTAAAAGCATTGTGGTGCCATTTCTACCTTGTCCTTCCTTCCTACCTTGTTTTGGTTGTTTTGGGAATTCCATCCCTACATATTTTTTCATTAAAAAAAATTCTGACTTTTTAAACTTTCTTTTTTCTGATCTGTATGCCAATGACATCATCATCCAGTGAATTATTTTGAGAAGCGTTTATATGGGGAATCCCCCGACCACCACCCTCCTCAATGATATATTTCATACAAGTCCCTTTCCTAGTTCCCTTAATATCCCATCCAATATTCCCATCCCTTCTGTCTTCACTCAGACATTCTGCTACCCTGTTGTCCTTCACTTTTGGAGTCATCAATTTATCTTGTACACCAACGTGGCAGAACTATCCTTCCCCTCTCTCCTTTCTCTCCTTCCTTTATATTCTATCCCCATACTCCTATATCCTCTCAATCTTCCTTCGCTTCTCTCCCAAATTCCACTCACTTCCTTTCCTTCTCCTACTGTCCAAAAATTATCTTCTTTTCCTCAATTTACTCCCGACCTATACGTACACAATAAAGAAATACATCCATTCCTATCCTCTTCCCTTTTGTTCTTGTTCTCAGTGTTGGCATTTCAAATTTCCTCAATTTTCCACCCCTCCATATTCTGTGTATGTGTAATAAATATATACTTTATAAAGGGCTCACACGGTCACATCTATTTATATCAGGAGAAGGAATTGCATGATTTGTTTGAACAATAGTACACATATGGTACCATAGAGAAAGGTGAATTTAGAATGCTCTTTTCAATAACAGGTATGACCTTCTGTGAATCTGAATCAAGGCATCACCAGACCATTCTGGGCCCTTTTCCTTTGTAAATTATGTATTCTGTAATACCTTACAACCCATGACAGAGACTTTACGGCAGACAGTGAATCTTACGAGAGAATTTCTCACTCTGTACATGCGTTAATAACATTCAACAGGTTGTGGCGTATTGTGGTTGTATTTTTTTTAAATCGGATTAAAAAAAATTGTTGCGGTACCCAAGAGACAATGTCACTTCCTTCCATTGGAATCATTGTAATGGCTTCAGCTATTATTGTGCAGTGCTGGATGTCATCAACAATTCGGTCGATGAACAATTAGGCCATTTTGCGATCTCTCGATTTGGTACTTTTACGATGTATTCTGGCATCTTTTTCAATCTTGTTAGTTATGAAAACGTTTGAGAATAAAAGGTATAGCTTTGAAGGGCTTATGGCTTCACTCTAGATTTTAAGCGTATCATTTTGTACACATTTGATGGGGCAGTGATTTTTTTTTTCCCATCCCATCTCTACAAATGGAGTACTACTGTACTCCATGAGAAGTACCTGATAGAAAACCGTTTCCAAGAAGAGAAAAAGTTCTATTTTTACATAACAATTTTACTTTCTTTTCTACATGTACATGCCTTTTTTTAAAATTTGATAACATTTGAAAATTAAAAGATTTGTGCCTTCAAGTATTATTTTGATTTTACTTTGTGTAAAAATGTCACTTGGGAAAGATTGAATCATAAACAAAAGAAGAATAAAATATATCCATATACTTTGATTAAGTATCCGCTGACTTACTTCTTGGAGGAAATGCATACATTTGCTGGTACTTGGTGTTTTTGCCCATTCCCATCCTCTTGAGCCTGGAGAGAAATGTTTGTGTCTCTCTGGAACAAGCTGGTGAATCCTGAACTTCAGATTCATCAAACACACTGTCTTCGTCTAAATGTAAAAGACAGCATTATCAGCAAATACAAGAAATAAAACTGTGAAAGGAAACTTACCACTTGGTTCATCATGTCTGTGTTGCATTCTTATCCCAAAGTAAAGCTCCAGGATAATACGTGTAAACAGCATCAAATAACAAGAAAGATAACAACAGGGAAATTTGGTGCAGAAGGATGCTATTTGGCCCATCATGCCTGCGCTACACCACGTTAGATACAAATCTACCATCTACATGCAAGCTACCAAATAGTCATGCCAACATCGCTGTACCCCTCTTTCTCCAATGAATCTAGGTATGGGACGATTTCGTTTTACTCCGAAGGAGTTGCGAAGACTTATAACACCTTTGTCTGTCTGGCTGTGTCCACATCTATATATTTTCGCTTTAACTTTTTTTCCTCCACAACGCTTGTCTGATCGATGCAAAACTTTAAAAATAGAAGGAAATCGCCATGTAGAATATTTTATTTATAACTGCTGTCATAGGTCACATGGGATTGCAGTCATATTGGGTTAAAGGGAAAAGTTTGGATATGTCCAAAATCGCTCAATAAAAAAATTTAAACTTGGCATATGTCATCGACTTCCCATGGGGTATATAGGGTGACAATTATGACATCATCGGTGAAATGGCATTCCAGGCATAATTGGTTGAATCAAAATCCTCCCAAAAATCTGAAACTTCATGTCTGATCTACAACCCAATGTGTCAAGAATAAAAATTATGACATCATCAGTCTGGTGGCCATATTGGATTGAAAATAAAAACGTAAAAAATATCTGCAGAACAGCTTCACAGATCGATGCGAAACTTCATACATCTGATAAACTAGCCATGGGGAATATAGTGTTGTTTGAATTTTTTTCATATTGACACAGTTATCGTCATTGATGACATTTAGCCTTAATGTGGATATAAGTGGTTGTTAAATGGCCTAATAATCAATCAATAATGAGTAAAGCTATGGATAATGGCAATATATGTGAGATAATTGGGTGCATGGATGATACAGGTATATGGGCCTTAATAGTAGTGTGTCAGTTAACGATGGTGTTTTTGTTCAGAATGAGCAAGTGAGGGGAGAATATTTATTCTACCAAGTGCAGTTCTAGTTCCATTTTAAACCTAACTATCTACTCTTTCTGTTGTCACCACCTCTTTTAGGAAGAGCATTCCATGCATTAACTACTCTGAATGAAAGATCTTCCCTAATCTCTCCTCTTATTTGCACTCAAGCTGTGGTCCCTAGTCCTATCACTCTCTATTCTGCTTTAAAACACTTCTGCACTTATTTTGTCTCTATCCTTTCATCATCTTAAACATCTCAATATAATGTATAAAGTCCTGTCTCCTTCAAACATTTCTCATAACTTAGTCTAGCTAGCCCCAGAATCAATCTAGTCGCCCTACCTTATACTCTCTGTATTGCAGCTATGTCATTCCTCTGATGTGGTGACTAGAATGTACAAAAAATTCTACATCAGGCCTCACCAAATTCTATCCAGTGTTAACACTACCTTTTTTCTTTATAATTTATCCCCCAGCGAATACAAGCTAAAACACTGTTGCTATATCTATAGCTACCTGACATTGCCATGTGTGCTTATCCGCTCCCTCCCCACCCCCCTTCCTACCACCACCACTGAATCTATTACTACTCCCAGATCTTTCTAATGTGTGAAATGCTCCAGGACTACCCCTTGCATCAGGTAATCTCTATTTCCATTATTCTTACCTATCTCCAGCAACTCACATTTCTTATTCATTATGTTAAACTGCATCGGCCAATCCTTTGCCCAATTGAAAGTTTCTATACTTTCCTGAATCTGATCAACCCCCTCTCTGCTATCTACCGTACCTCAAAGTGTTATGTCATTTGCAAATTTGGAGAGCTGAATCTTAAAACCACTATCCAAATAATTGATGTACATTATGAATATCAAGGAGAAAAAGGCAGAAAATTTCATAGCCACTGTGGTTTTTGTAATTTTTCTGTACGGAGTTAAAGGGCTAGCAAATATTGACAAGATTTATGTGTATGTGCAACTGACTTGAATAGTCATGTGACATCGAATAACATCATGAGAAAATCTGACCGTGCATGGTCAAGAAATGGTTGGGGACACATTTAAGTAATAAAATGGCCACCAGTCGGCCATATTGGATCTGATCTCAAAAAAAGTAAATTATGGCCATATGTAAGCCATCATTCATTTTTTGTGTACCAAGTTTGAACAAGATCGGAAAATGCATGTTCAAGAAATAGTTGGGGACACATTTAAGTAACAAAATGACCATCAGTTGGCCATCTTGGACCTGATCTCAAAAATAAAAATGACAAGGAACAACAAGGAAATCCAACGCAGGTAGGGGCCATTCAACCCATCATGCCTGCGGAACACCACACCAACCCAAGATCATTTTAATTAATGAAAGAAAAAATGTTTTAATTTTTTTTCTTGTTGTTTTTGTATTTTTTATAATTTTTACTTTGTATTTTTTTTGTTGTAATTTTTTATTTTTTATTTTTTTTAATGTTTTTTTATTTTCGTCCCCTCGGAGAGGGGGCATGGGCTTGGTTAAAAACACACATCAACCACACAACCCCCCTTAACAAGAACCCCACCGACAACACTCCGTACACAATCACCCATCAATACTCAAACTACCTAAAAGTCTTATCGACATCCCCATACCCCTCTATCTCCATAACTTCCAGGTACATATCTAATTCTAATTTAAACTTATCTACTTTTTCAGCTGCCGCTACCTTTCCAGGGAGACCATTCCATGCATTAACTACTCTCTGAGTGAAAGACCCCTACCTTACTACCATCTTAACTCTCCTCTTCTTTACTCTCAGGCTGTGGCCCCTGGTTCTGTCACTGTCTACTCTGTTGAATAATTCATCTGCACTTATTTTATTTATACCTTTCATTAACTTAAACATCTCTATCATTTCTCCTTGTGTATGAAGCCCTGTCTCCTTCAACCACTCCTCATAGCTGAGTCTAGCTAGGCCCGGGATCAATCTATTAGCCCTGCGCTGAACCTTCTCCATGGCATCTATGTCCTTCCGGAACTGTGGTGACCAGAACTGCATACAATATTCTAGATGTGGCCTCACTAAATTCCTGTACAATGTTAACACCACCTCTTTTGATTTATAAATGATCTCCCTCTGAATACAACCTAAAACCCTATTTGCTCTTCCTATAGCTGCCTGGCACTGTGCTGCCTGCTTACCTCCCGTATCTATTACGACCCCCAGATCCTTCTTCTGTGTGACACGCTACAAAATTACCCCTTACATCCTGTAATCTCCATTTTCATTGATCTTTCCCATGCCCAACACCTTAGACTTGGTCAGGTTAAATTCCATGTGTCAGTCTTTTGCCCAATCTATACAAGTATCAATACTCTCTTGTATCTGATCACCACCCGCTCTACTATCCACCTCACCTCCAAGCTTTGTGTCATCCACAAATTTGGAAAGCTTACTCTTCACCCCATTATACGAATCGTTGATGTAAATATTGAATAGCAATGGTCTGAGTACTGATCCCTGAGGTACCCTGCTACTTCCATCCTCCCAGCAAGACATCCTCCCACTCACAGCCACTCTTTGCTTCCTACCACTAAGCCAGTTTGCAATCCAATTAGCTACCTGACCAGCCACTCCACAAGCCCTCACTTTGGCTAACAACCTCCAATGTGGTACCTTATCAAATGCCTTCTTAAAGTCTAGATATACTATGTCCACTGTCATTCCCTCAACCACCCAATCAGACGCTGCTTCATAGAACTCTAAAAGATTTGTTAAACAGGAACTACCTTTGGTTATCCCATGCTGACTACCTTTAATTAGTTTGTATTTGTTTAAATGATTCCTCATCTGGTCCGTAATTAATGTCTCCAATACCTTCCCCACAACTGAAGTCAAACATACAGGTCTATAGTTTCCCAATTCTTTCTGAATCCTTTCTTAAATAGTGATGTTACATTTGCTACTATCCAATCCTCCGGGACCTGTCCTGACTCCAGTGAGCTATTGAAAATATCCGTTAACATCTCGCTTACCTGCTCAGCCACATCTCTCAATACTCTCGGTTGTATATTATCTGGACCCGGAGCCTTATCTACTCTTAGAATACCTTGCTGTTCCTTTACTTCCTCCACTCCAACTGGATCTTCTGTGAAAGCCCTTCCTCACCTCCTCGATAGATACTTTTAAGCCGTTGTAACACCTTGACGTTTTAGCCAGCGTATGGCAACGTATCAAAATGTCTGTAAAACGCTGGCATACGCTGAACTATTGATGTTTTTTTTTCTTCCAGTTTTGGGCGTATTCATAACGAGATGGACGTATGCATAACGTAATAGTAATGTACAGAGAACGTTTCGATAACATATAGATAACTTATACCAACGAATGCTTAGCTTGTTGACGGCGTTCACAACCTATGCCCAACGATAGTCTAACTTATGCATAGCGCGGAAGTGTATCGCCGACGATCACGTGGCATAGGCTATAAATAGGCTGCCGCTCAATGATTTAAATCATAACCGCACTAGACATCGAAGTGTCAAGCCGCTGTCACACCTTGACATTTTAGCCAGCGTATGCCGATGTATGAAAAATTTGCTGAATACACTGGCACACGTCGAATACGTTATGGGTAAGTTTTGTATACGTTAAGAGCACGATGAAGCACGCTGGCATAGATCATAGTACGCCGAGTACGTCAACAAATTTTAAGCATGCTGAAAAATTTTCCACGTATGCCAGCGTATGACGCACATGTTCCGCATACGCTGGCCATAAGTTGTAGGCACGTTATGTGATCGTTGACACACGTCGACACACGTTACTTGTAAGTTACTCATAAGTCGAAACACGTCGTGGTAATGTTTAGCATACCAGAAACTTATTTCTCACCTATGAGTAACGTGCTTTGAACCTATGAGTAACGTATCTCCAACGCATATTGACGTATATAGACATATTTGACGTCTTCCGGACGACCACAGAACTTACTGAACGTGTTTCTAACTTACAGCTACCTTATAACGGCATATTGGCAGCGTTTAGGGGAATTGGTATATAAAAATGGGGTTCACAGGAGGAACCCGTCAGTGTTCCAGACTCCATGGTTTTTTATATTTTTTTCTTCAGCATGACAGTGATGTTGACACTTTGATTTCTAGTGAGGTTATGATTTAAATCGTTGAGTGGCAGCCTTTCAATTATATTATATTATAACCGCACTAGAAATTGAAGTGTCAACATCACCGTCATGCCGAAGAAAATAAAAAATAAAAAGCATGACAGTGATGTTGACACTTTGATTTCTAGTGAGGTTATGATTTAAATCGTTGAGCGGCAGCCTTTTGATTATATTATATTATAACCGCACTAGAAATTGAAGTGTCAACATCACCGTCATGCCGAATAAAATAAAAAATAAAAAAACCATGGAGTCTGGAACACTGACGGGTTCCTCCTGTGAACCCCATTTTTATATACCAATTCCCCTAAACGCTGCCAATACGCCGTTATACGGTAGCTGTAAGTTAGAAACACGTTCAGTAAGTTGTGTGGTAATCTGGAAGACGCCAAATACGTCTACATACGTCAATGTGCGTTGGAGATACGTTACACATAGGTTCAAAGCACATTACTCATAGGTTCAAAGCACATTAATCTTAGGTTAGAAATAAGTTTCTGGTATGCTAAACATTACCACGACGTGTTTCGACTTATGAGTAACTTACAAGTAACATGTGTCGACGTGTGTCAACGATCGCATAACGTGCCTACAACACGTTACTCATAGGTTAGAAATAAGTTTCGGGTATGCTAAACTTTACCTCGACGTGTTTCGACTTATGAGTAACTTACAAGTAACGTGTGTCGACGTGTGTCAACGGTCGCGTAACGTGCCTCCAACTTATGGCCAGCGTATGTGGAACGTGTGAGTCATATGCTGGCATACGTCGAAAAATTTTGAGCATGTTAAAATTTGTCGACGAGCTCGGCGTTCTACAACATATGCCAGCGTACTACGACATATACCAGCGTGCTCTTAATGTATACAAAACTTACCCATAACGTATTCGACGTGTGCCAACGTTTTAGACAAATTTTTCATATGTCGGCAAACGCTGGCTAAATCGTCAAGGTGTGACAGCGGCTTTAGCTATTGGCAATACTCCTGACTGTTCTTGTGGAAAATTTGAAGAAAAATACCTGTTTAATAAGCCTGCCATCTCACGTTCATCACTAACTACTCTCCCGGTGCTATCCCTCAATGGGTCCACACTGGTCCTAACCTGTTATTTTCCCGTGATATACTTAAAGAAAGCCTTGCTATTATGTTTAATATTCTTAGCCATGTCCTTCTCATACTCTCTTTTGGCTTGCTGAGTTATTTTCTTAACTTGCCTCTCTTGACTTCGATAGTGATATTAATCTAACTCCAGTCCCATTATTTTAAACCCAATAAATGCCTTCTGTTTCTCCTTAATAGCATTCCTTATCTCACTGCTCAACCACCCTTGTCTCTTTATACTTCTAGATTTACACCTCATTGGAATGTACTTACTCTGCACTCTACACATTTGGTCTTTGAAGGTTTCCCATTTCTCTGATGCTGATTGTCCTGTTGTTAGAGTCTCCCAGTCTACATCACCCAATTCTCTCCTCATACCCTCAAAGTTTGCCTTCCTGAAATCTAATAGCCTTACCCTGCTATCCTGAACTCTAACCCTCAACAGAATCTTTGCACACACAATGCTATGGTGACTTGCTCCTAAATGCTCCCCAACCTCCACCTCCTCCACCATATTAGGATCGTTACTTAAAAGGAGGTCTAACATTGTACTCCACCCAGTGGGCATATCTACAAACTGGGTTAAAAAGCAATTCTGGACTAAAACGAGGAAATCCTAATCCGCTTTGCCCCTTCCCTGTTCATGGACACAACCTATCACTGACAAGTTAAAACTCCCCATAATCAATGCTCTTCTCTTACCACATGCCCTTTTGAATTCTTCGTGTACTCCTCCTTCTGACCCGGAGCACTATAAATGCATCCTACCAGTATGTTACTGTTTTTACAATCTCTAATCTCTACCCATACAGAATCCTCAACATTTATTCCTTCCTTAATGTCACCTCTTTCACTTGATGCAATGCTGTCCTTTACCCAGATTGCTACTCCTCCTCCTATTCTCTCCTTCCGATCACACTGAAACAACTTGTATCCTTCTAATCCTGTCCTTCAGTTACTCTCCTCCTTAAACCATGTCTCACTCACTGCAACTATATCGTACTCCTCAATATCTACTTTGGCTTCAAGCTCTTCCATCTTATTATTTAAACTTCTGGCATTGGTATAGAATATATTGAACTTTTCCTTTCCTGAAATTCGATTTTCTGCCTGGCCTTACTAATCACAATTACTTCATCCGTTCCTTCCTTTATAGCTTCCCCACCCTCCGCTGAGCTAAAAAAAAAAAGCTTGAATTTCTTCCTCAATTCCCACTGCAAACCTTGCTGTCCCCTTTCTATTTAATATACGGCTATCATTCTGGAAACACTCCCTTTGTCCCCTAAATGATTCCCACAGCTTCCTAAATGTAAAACCTTCCTCCCTACACCATACTTCCAGCCATTGGTCGACGTCTATTGCTCTGCTCATAATTTCTATACGAGTATGTTACTGTCTCACCATAATGAACTTTACCCAATCTGAGCTCCAAAATTACTTCTCATACCCTCGAAGTTTGCATTCCTGAAATCTAACCACCTTACACCACTATCCCAAATGTCACATCTCAACCATAGAGATGTGCTTACTTGGTCATGGTTGCTTGTCCCCACATGTTCTCCCATCTCCACCTCCTGCACCATATTGGGATCATCAATACTCGTAAAACATGCTCTTCGGAATTATTCACGTACTCCTTTTTCCTGCTCTTCCCTCACAGCTGCATCTCCATAAAAGCATCCTGCAAGTATTTTACTATTCTCATAATCTCTAATCTCAATATGCACACAGAATCCTCTCCATAAATTCCCTCCTCCATGTCTTGCCTTTCTCTCAATTCAATACTGTCTTTTACCAAGATTGCAACACCTCCTCCATTTTTTTTTCTCTTTCCTATCACATCTATAAACCATGTAGCCTTTAATTCCCGTCCTCCAGTTGGATTACTCACTAAAAAATGTCAAACTAACAGCAAATATGTCGAACCCATCACCATCCACCCTAGCTCTTCCATCTTTCCATTGAAGGTCTTGGCATTCATAGAAAATACGCTCAACCTTTCCCTTCCTTTAACCATCTCCTACTGCCCCAGCCCTCCAAACACATGCTCAGTATCTAGTCTAAAAAAGTCCCAATTTCTAGAACAAGAACTGTTGCAAATATTGCAGTCGCCCACCCCCACTCCCATACCACTTGTCTGGATACACTCACGATGACCATGCAGGGATCTCCACATATTCACAAACCCAAACTCCTCTCTTCCCAGACCATCGCCACACCACACAATGATGCTGTGTCCTGTTTTGAAAGATGTGATATCAAAAATAATTTTCAGAATCCTACAATTAATCCATCGTCATAGAGGGGATATTGTGACAACATTATTTTGTCCCTCTACTACTGCCCCCCCCCCCACCACCACTCCCGACTCTTTCCGTTGTTCCTTTTGTTCCGTTATGCCGTGGTCCACTCCGTATTCCAGCTCACCTCGAGCCGAGTCTCTATATTGAAAAAACAATGAATTGCTCTACCAAACAAATCCCAGAGGTGAATCCATCTCGAGACAATTGCGGGATATGGTGAAGTTTTGCAAGGAGAAAGGTCCTTCTTCAGATTTAATTAGGCCATCGTTGATGAAATGCAAATAGCAAATTAATTCCCACCTTCCTGCCCCAACATATCTCCATCCAATACTTTCAACAACTGTAATGTGCTTCCAAAATTAAATTTGTAGAAAACTTTTGAAATATTAGAACACGTTTAATGCAAGAACTGTAAGTCATCACGGGAATACTGGTGGTTGAACAGTATTTCCTTCGTCTTTATGTTGTTCTGCCCGAAGGCAGATTTAGTGCTTCTAAGCCAACGCCACGGCAAGGATTGCACTGGGTGGTTTGCCTTTGCCTTCCCAGCAGTAGTCAAGGCAAGAATTTAGAACTTAGTCAGGGTGTTGGTGATAGCTTGCCTACTCTTCATGAAGGACACCCAGTTTAACATTCCTCCAATGGATGGTAGATGATACCTTGATGTCTCACCCTGTCTGCAAAACACCTGAGTGACAGTTTATAGCTGAGCTGAGGTTCAAATCTAGGCGAAATGGCTGAAATCCGAGCGTGCATACTTCTCAGCTATCCTTCCAGCCACATGGTATTTTTGTGCAGGCATCATTGCACAATTAAGTCACATGAATAATTTTCTGGGTCATGAAAGTATCCCAAAATAATGTAGATTGCTATCATTAGCAATTACCCTGCATCGGTAACCAAAAACATAATTATTTTTACACTGTAATGACATCAAGATCAAAAAATGTTGAACTTAATGAAATCCAAAACTTGATGATGATGTATCACGCTTTGTGAAAAGCTTACCATTTTTCTCCTTCTCACTGTACTTGCTCGTGAAGCTGTTGTCACTGCATACAGGCCCAGCGGTAGGGTGTGGTTTGCAGCTGTGGTACTGAGCATCGAGGGTATTCATAGTGATGTGTATTAAATGCATAACCAACTTGCAGGTATCACCCTCCATGTATGGGTACTGATAAACAAAAAAATAAAAACAATTCATTGGTCAGTGCTTATTCACTCTCAGTGACATTACAAGTACAGTGTAAAATCGATATAATGCTCACCGGTGGGGTCCAAAGCGACTGGGCGTTATAAATGATACAGCGCTATACTGATGCAGTGAAAAATATATATATTACATACAAACCAGAGCCAAAACACGTGGACATGTACGTCCGCCATCTTGGATTGTTGGGGTTGATGACGAAGTGGTCAAGTGAGTTACAGGAGATACGGATGCGATGATGATTTGAATTGAATTGATTTTGTTCATCTCAGCTTCACCATTTATACGGGAAAGGTGCGAGAAGATGACAGCGCGTGAGTATTTTCACACCACATGTCAAATCAACACAGGGCGATGATAGCTTGAATTTTTTTCGCCACTTAGCGCTATTTTGGACTAACTTTGTCTCTATTTTCTCACTTTTTTGCCTTTAAACATGAAATAGTAGTATTTTTTGGGGGTCCAAGGTGTATGAGCGTTATATCAGTACAAGCGCTATAACGCTTAGCGTTATATCGATTTTCCACTGTATATCATTATCTTGTTCCTCCACCCTGCTGTCTGTCTGTCTGTCTGTCTGTCTGTCTGTCTGTCTGTCTGTCTGTCTGTCTGTCTCTCTCTCTCTCTCTCTCTCTCTCTCTCTCTCTCTCTCTCTCTCTCTCTCTCTCTTTCTCTCTGCCTCTCTCTCTATCTCTCTCTCTGCCTCTCTCTCTATCTCTCTCTCTGCCTCTCTCTCTCTCTCTCTCTTCCTCTGCCTATCTCTCTCTCTCTCTCTCTCTCTCTCTCTCTCTCTCTCTCTGCCTCTCTCTCTCTGCCTCTCTCTCTCTGCCTCTCTCTCTCTCTCTCTCTCTCTCTCTCTCTCTCTGTCTCTCTCTCTCTCTTCCTCTTTCTCTCTCTTTCTCTTTCTCTCTCTCTCTCTCTCTCTCTCTCTCTCTCTGCCTCTCTCTTTCTCCCTCTCTCTCTCTCTCTCTCTCTCTCTCTCTCTCTGCCTCTCTCTCTCTCTGCCTCTCTCTGTCTCTCTCTCGCTGCCTCTCTCTCTCTCTGTGTGCCTCTCTCTCTCTCGCTGCCTCTCTCTCTCTCTGCCGCTCTCGCTCTCTCTCTCTCTGCCTCTCTCTCTCTGCCTCTCTCTCTCTGCCTCTCTCTCTCTGCCTCTCTCTCTCTCTCTCTCTCTCTCTGCCTCTCTCTCTCTCTGCCTCTCTCTCTCTCTCTCTCTCTCTCTCTCTCTCTCTCTCTCTCTCTCTCTCTCTCCCTCTCTCTCTCTCTCTCTCTCTCTCTGCCTCTCTCTCTCTCTCTCTCTCTGTTTCTCTCTCTCCCCCTCTCTCTCTCTCTCTCTCTCTCTCTCTCTCTCTCTGCCTCTCTTTCTCTCTCTGCCTCTCTCTCTCTCTGCCTCTCTCTGCCTCTCTCTCTCTCTCTCTCTGCCTCTCTTTCTCTCTCTCTCTCTCTCTCTCTCTCTCTCTCTCTCTCTCTCTCTCTCTCTCTCTCTCTCTCTCTCTCTCTCTCTCTCTCTCTCTCTCTCTCTCTCTCTCTCTGCCTCTCTCTCTGCCTCTCTCTCTCTATGCCTCCCTCTCTCTGCCTCTCTCTCTCTCTCTGCCTCTCTCTCTGCCTCTTTCTCTCTCTCTCTCTCTCTCTCTGCCTCTCTCTCTGCCTGCCTCTCTCTCTCTCTCTCTCTCTCTCTCTCTCTCTCTCTCTCTCTCTCTCTCTCTCTCTCTCTCTCTCTCTCTCTCTCTGCCTCTCTCTGCCCTTTTCACAATGCCATTTACCAAATGTCATCTTCCATCTGCTTGGAAATCAGCCAAGATCACAGCATTACATAAAAAGGTGCAAAAATGGATCCCCTTAACTATCGCCCAATTAGCTTACTTCCAATTATCATCAAGGTCATGGAATTCATCCTCGCAGTTGACATGAAGTCATTCCTTTAATCCAACAGCCTCATCTCAGATCATCAATTTGGATTCAGACCAGGTCAGTCTACCTTTGGCATGCTGCTTTCATTCTCCCAACAATGGATGGAGGCCCTGGATACCAGACATGAGATCAGGGTCGTCTCTCTGGACATATCTCGAGCTTTTGATACAGTCTGACATCCTGCATTGCTCTCCAAACTGTCCAACTTTGGAATCAAAGGTCAACTCTACTCTTAGATTACTGACTTCCTCCACTATCGTAGCCAACGTGGAGCTCTCAACGGAACCCTTTCATCTCCTCCCTCTGTCAAGGTTAGAGTACAACAAGGCAGTGTTCTAGGCACCATCTTATTCCTAATCTTCATCAATTATCTCACTGAATCTCTGGAAATCCTCTTTATCTCTTTGCTGATGACTCAATTCTCTGCCGTGACATCTCTCATAATTCTGACAGACAGGTAGCAGCCTTTCTCCTCTTCTCTGACCTTGACAAAATCACAAACTGGTCAAAAACTTGGAACATGTCTTTCAATCCTGAGAAATCCCTCACACTCCAATTTTCTCTTTCCGAAAGGACCGTACAGCAAACTTTCCCATCGACTTCCTCAACAACCATCTCGAAGAGGTTCAGTCACTCAAACTCTTGGGTCTCACTATCAGCCATGATTTCTCTTGGGCAAACCATATTTCATAATTGGCCTCCAAAGCCAGACACTGACTGGATATCCTCTGTCATGCAAAATCCCTCCTGAGCACACCTTAACTCCTATCCACCTATAAGGCTTTCATCCACAGCTCGATGGAGTACTGCTCTCTTCTCTGGGCTGGCCCCCCTGCCTCACATCTTACTCAACTTGACACTGTGGAAACAAAGGCTTTCAAGATCATTGGAATCTCTCATGCTGAAGCTGAGTCTATGGGCCTATTACTTCGCTATGAACGACATGCCAGTGGCCTCTCTGTCTTCTTCTGCCTCATTTCTGGACTTGCCCTCTTGGTGCTTCACCCCCCCCCCACCACCCAAGGCATCTACAGAATGCACGTAATCCACCAGCAACCCCCTCCTTGTGAAACTGCGTAAATCCAGAACCACTGCTCACATCCAGTCATTTATTCCTCTTTTCCCCCTCCTGTGGAACCACCTTCCACACTCTTCAATCTCATTCTTCCCTCGAGGTCTTCAAGACAGCTGTTCACCACCACCTCATCATCCCCAATCCAAAACCATTAACTTTTCTTCACCCATTAAACCACTACCCACCCCTCCTAAAATTTTGCTCATGTATCCATATTTGTGTTCTCCGTTACCCTTCGTAATTACCTGCATCCCTTGCTTGTCCCTCTACTTCGACTTTCTCCCTCCCCTTCCTCCTGCTGTTCTTTGTTGTGTTATGTTCTGATTTTGTTGTGTCATAGCTCTTCCACAAGTCGAGAGCACATATATATATATATATATATATATATATATATATATATATATATATATATATATATATATATATATATATATATATATATATATATATATAAATCTTCTACGAGTACATGCTCAATTTTGAGATGGAGGAGTTTGAATGCACCTTGTACAAGATAACAAGCAGGACCTTGAGCCAAAGCTGCCTGATGTGAGGCCGCAGTGACCACAAGGAGCAGCGAGGCGGTTGCTGGAAGTAGTGACGCAGCTGTGGGCAAGCAGAGTACTTCAGCACCTGCAGAATCATGCTGAGGAACTGTTTCCCCAGGAATATGTTGTAATCTAGCACCTGCAACAGCAACATCCACTTCAATGAACTTGGTGTCGTTGTGGTCGTAAATGTTGTCACTACTCCCTGTTCTATCAGGATATGATAAGTGATGCTTTGGAGTAGTTCTCTGGCTAGCACTTCCAGGGTCACTCATTGTTCATTATAAACATGAATATCGAAAATATAATTTCACCAAAGCAATTTTGTTCGTGGCAAGGATAAAAGTATGTTTAGTCCAGTGACGTGTTAATAACCAGGGTTAAGGTGCAATCATTTAAAGTATAAGACAGTGACAAAGGAGCATCATAAAGACAAAATATGAGTTGGCAGGGATTGCACATTGGACTGAACAAGCAGATTTATAACTGCAATAATGGAGACAGTTTTAACAGCTAAATGCAAATTATGCAGAGGATCAACACAAATAAAGTGACTGAAAAGGTATCCTAACCAAACTTACCTAATGGCTTCACCCATGGGGTGGTGGTGGTCGTCGTATGGCAGCTTAGCTGCCGGGGTAGCTATCATTTCTTGAAGCGCGACTGTGTCGCTGATGTAGTGCCCCTCGACCAGTACACACACTGGAACTGGTACTCATTTTGCCGACCTCGGAAGGATGACAGGCTGAGTCTACCACCTGGTGTATTAATTCAGCGGCCGACGGGGCTTGAACTCAGGACCCTAGGATCCCAAGCCGCCACCCGAACCACTGAGCCAACACCAGGCTAAACCCATGGGGCATCATCAAGATCAGAACTGACCTGAGAAGCCTGCATTGCCAAAGGCCTGTCCAGTTGCCTCCATCTTAAATTATATACGGAGTTGATAAAAGAGTAACTTTTGCATCCATATATGCATCACAAAGTAATGTGACAGTGTTGGTATTGTACAGAAAGAAATGCAACTGCATCAGACTTGGAGCTGTCTCATGTCAAGTGTCAAGTGTCGTCTCAAGAGGGATGACAGGCTGAGTCAACCCCACCTGGTATTAATTCAACAACCAAGCAGAATTTGAACTCAGGACCCTCGGATCCCAAGTCCACCACCATAACTATTAAGCCAACACCAGGCATAACAACACCTTGTATTGTGTTTATCTGTGTTGTTTGCGTTCCTGTTAGAGCATAATAAAATAAATTGTATATGTGTTGGGAGTACCCAGAGTCAGGTTATGGGCACCAAAAAAATTCACCCCCAAAAAATAGGGAGGGGGGAGGGGGGTGAAGACGACTAACAATTTTCGCCTGTACACGTGCCACAGTGCAAGTGGTTTACTGACCCCTGTTGCAGACAGGGGGGATTAGCCATGGCACAAAATATATTTGCCCCACCTCTTCGACAATCCCCCACCCCCAAGCTGCTCCTGAAGGGAGTGGGTGTTTAGTTAACTTAATCTTTCCTCCTAGGGAGATGGTATACAATGTGTACAACTGAATTTCCATCGACTTGAAAATTACTTCATCGAGTTGCAGGTTTAAGGACTCGATTCAAAAGGTTAAAGTCCCAGTCCTGATCAATTTTCACCTTCAAAAGTCTCAAGTCTATTGTTAGGGTTCATCAAAATGTGACTAGGATCTGAGTCGGTGACTTCATCAAACCCCTTCAAACCAAAGTAAAGTACCCTCTTTTGAGACTCATCACAGCATATTAACAGAGTACCACGAACAAAACGTTTTTTTTTTTTCTATTCCGATAGCGAAAGTAAATCGATGCATCAGCGAAATGACAATATTATACCTCCTCCAGTTTTTAAGGCCAATACATGCGAGAACTTTTACAAAACATTACATATGGGACAACAGATTGGAATCACAACTACACCGATCAGTTCGTACACAAATATGGAAGCCAGGAAACATACCATCATTCCATAAAAATGTCGAAAACAAACACCAGAATTCTGACGAGGTGACAACGTTTGAATCATTCATGTGAACGGGACGCTGCCCAAAATGGAAGAACACAGTACAGTATATCAATTTTTGTCGAATTTCATCGTCGAATGAAATTGCATCTACAGTATCTCCTCTATCTCTCCATACAAGTCATAGCTCTCAGTTCCCTTCATTGAGATTTTCCTACTCGTTCAAAGCAGCAGCGGCAGCCAAGCATTGAAACATAAATTTGATTTTCTCAAAATCATGAAATTGGACAAACTGTTTTCTTCCATTTCCGGGCAGTACGTGTGTGTTGGTTGAATACTGCAATCTGTAGTGTCTGTAAAATGCAGAGTCACGAACCTGACTGATACCAGTGATGAAGGCATGGAAGCAGGTGGATGTGCGCAGCTTGTTTGGAGCCACCATGAAGCAACCTTCTTGCTGGTCAAAACCCAGCAGCACATGGAGATGCCGCTTTACTGTACTAAAGGCCTTCACACTGGACAACTCTCCATCCCCACCAGCATTCTCCTTAATCATGAACCTCATGAGTGTTGAGATGAGAAGGTAGACAGTCTGCTGATCGATTCGACCATCTTCTGGTGGAGCCTCCTTTCCAGCTGTGTCGGCCTCTCCTGAAGTCTGCATTCCTTCAAATGATGAGGATGATTTACAAAAAAGAATGGTGGCCCTTACTGGCACCGTAGTTGCATGAAAGCTAAATAAACAAGTGCAACAACCTGTTTTATAGTGGAAAAAGGTTGACCAAGTCAAATAGTCAAGGATGAAAAACCATTATTAAACACAACATAATAAAGAATCACAAAAGATGTGAAAAATATTTTTTCCCATAAGATCAATGAGGTATTGAAGCAGATTTTTGAAGGGGAAAATACCATGGTGTTCCATTTTATCACCTCTGCCACGGTGGAAGGAGGTTATATTTTCACCCCTGCCTGTCTGTTTATGCCTGGCGTTGGCTTAATGGTTAGCGTGGTGGGCTTGGGATCTTAGAAGCCTGAGTTCAAATCACACTCAGCTGTTGAATTAATACCAGGTGGGGTTGACTCTGCCTCTCATCCTTCTGAGGTCAGCAAAAATGAGTGCCAGCTTGCTGGTATCCTGTGTCGGAGTGGCGACCCGTCCAGGATTGTGCCCAATAGCCAAGGAGACTGCATTAAGGCAGCACCAACGCTCTGCACCGAGTATGGTCCCACTGGATGTGGATGGATGTATGTTTGTTTGTCTGTTTATGTGTGGGATATCTCAAAAAGTTGTGGAGATATTCAGATGAAATTTTGGGGACAGGTTTGGTGTGTCACGAGGACGAACTGATTCGATTTTGATGAAGATCCTGATCCGGATCGGACTATAAGAATTTTTTGAGCGATTCTTCACCATTGAGAGATCGGGCCAAAAACGATAGATGGCACGATATTTCAAAAATGTATTGGCCCTGATATGTTCTCGTGGATCAGGCATTGCTTGGCAGAGGTATGCACTCTACCGAGTGCCCTTATAGTTGCTCATGGAGTTATTGTACTATTTTTGAAGGGGGTTAGTCCCATACTCGTCTCGTCTTAATTAACTAGTCAGACATTTCAGACATAAGATGGAAACGATTTGGCACAAATTATGACGAGCGAGAATGGTGAATCCTATTTATTGAGAATGGCATTGAAAGACCTAGTCATTGTCTTTCCTGGAAAGGTTCATACGTGGCCTATGTGGACAGATGCAATCTTCTCTGTCCTGAGAAGGCATCTTCGAATACTCTGGATATCTGCTCGGCCTCGTCTTGTTCAACAGTTTTGTGCCTTTGTACGTTTTGTTGTTGTTGTTGTTGTTGTTGTGGGTTTGTGGGTCCTTGTCTAGGCCGTGCATTATTGTGGACCTCATTCGGGTCTGTTGCTGTGTTTTGTTGTTTTCCTGTTCATTACCCCCCTGCTTGCTGCCCCACTGTGGGTGCATTGCCTTTTACCTCCGTTAGCCCAATCTGCCATCAGTCTCAATTTCATAGAAAACACTAGAGGGTTCATTGAACACCCTAGCCTGCACAGACTTGAGAAAAAGGAGATGGGAAGGGTCTTTTGAACTCTTGCTTTGAATTTCTGAGCACAATCTATGTTTCTGAGCATGAGCCGCCATTTTTGCCTGAATCTCGACGTTCCCCTGCTCGAAGAACATGCGGCAAATTTGATTGGTCGAGATGGCGTGAAGTTTTACCCTAGTCCTACTAAACTGAAGGAGTGCAAACCTGGCAATTTGTGTCCACAGTGTTCAAATATATGATTCAACAATTGACATAAAATAAATTTTTTAAAGGCTGTAGAAAAAAAAAGAAGCATTTCCTTGGAAATTTACCACCACTAAACTGCCAACAGTGGTGGTAAACGGTGGTGGTTCAGAGAGCAAATCAAAAAACAAACAAACCTGAATGCCCCTCCACCCACAAACTTTTATTAGTTCTTCGTACCTGTTGTTTGTGTCCTTTATGACATCCTTAAAAACAATGTTTTGTGTTTGGAATGATTTTCAATGGTATTTGACTGCCAGACAGGCAGACAGACTGAAACAATTACCTTACTTCTTCCTCTCTGTGCACATGCCTACTCAGGACAATTTTGTTCTTTTTGTCAAATTCAAAGACAAAGTACTGCTAAACTGCAGATTTGTGTTCTCCAGTGTTCGAAATATAAAATTGAATTGAAATTAAGTAGTTCCTCGATTTATAGACTGACGTCTGTAGACAGACAAAGTGAACCAATTGCTTAACCCCGCATTTCGCTACGCGTAGGGTAAAAATAATGTGAGAGCACCATCTTGAGTCCATTCAGAGCCCACTTCTTGCTCATTGTAAGCAAGCTGGGGGACTATCGGGTTCTGGTTCGACTCGTTTCATCTTCACCCAGCTCTTAAATCTAAAATGAGAATGTCGGCCATGATTCAACCCGAATATCCCTCCACTCACAAACTTTGAATATCTCCCTCTCCAAGTCAAATTTTTCTGCATCTATCTACTTTGTCATCCCCTTCTCACACTTAGGATCATGCCTCATCACCCTCATCAGCCCAGCTTTACACTCAGAGCTTTTTATAAAAGTTGTCAACCCGGCAATGCCTCCTCTCATGTCACGTGTCATTGACACTTTCCATTAATCATAACTCAAGATCATTGGCTCCATTTGCAGAGTGAATGTTATTACTTCATATGCAGCCTGTGGCTGCTGGTTGCATAATTTTCTGGAGGCACATCTGTGCCACTAATTGATGCGGTGCCCCTGTTACCAGTCAGCTGGAACTCATTTTGCCAACCTCAGAAGGATGACAGGCTGAGTCAACCCACCTGGTGTTACGTAGCGGCACGACAGGGGCTCAAACTCAAGACCCTAACATCTTAAGCCAGCCACATTAACTGTTAAGCCAACACCAAGCTTTCCAGGTGAATAACAAGTATAACTAGAAGGGCACTCGGTCGAGTGCATACCTCTCCCCGCAATGCCTGATCCACGAGAACATATTGGACCCTTATACATTTTTGAGATATCATGTTATACATCGTTTTTAGCTCGATCCCTCGATGGTGAAGAATCACTTTTAAGATTATCAGATTCGGATCTGGATTTGGATCTTCAGCAAAACCCAATAAATTCTTCCTTGTCACACACCCAACCTGCCCACCAAGTTTCATCCCAATCTGTCAACAACTTTTTGAGATATCCTGCACACAGACAAACAAACAAACAAACAGACAGACAGAGAGGGGTGAAAACATAACTTCCTTCACCTTCAGTGGCAGAGGTAAGTAAATATGATATCAGCATTTGCCTTGTTGAACGATTGGATAGCATGTACAACAGTTTTCTTTTCATGTTAGTGTTTCTTGGGCTATTATGAGCATCGCGTTTGTTGTAAACATTAATACACTTTTATGGGTACTACAAGAACATCAGGACATCCGATGGCTAAATCAACACAGTATATGGATTTGAAGTTTGAATCCCAGCATCATGAGCTACCTGCCCAGATGGTAACAACAAAACAACCCAGAGGTTTAGCAACATATGAAATCAGTCAGATTGTGCATTTTGATTGAATGGTTTTGTGGGCCATATTATGAAGATATAATTAACCTAGCTTAAACGACTCAACTGAGTTTGCTGCTGGTGGAATCCGGGAGAGAGGAAGTCCTTTTGGAGTTAGAATTCCTCTTTACACTGTCTCGCAGGGAGCGTACACTCTTCTGTCGGTTACGGGCGAAACGAGCTCGCTTGATCTTCCACACAGCAGCATCACTCAGGTGTATAACATTGGTGCGAACTGTGGTTATCGCTGTCAGGCACAGGAGGAAAACACTGATGGGGATATCACAGAAAACATTCATAACAGCTGACGCATAATGAACCCCTGTTTGTTCCCTCTTTCTTGTAGCTTTTGTGTCTTCCTTTAGCAGACAAATAAAAAAAAAATCTTCGACACAACGTTTTAAATTGTAGACCTGGCAACATTCAAAAAGTGCTCCAGAAAAAGTGAGGGCACCTTTTTCATGTTAATAGAAGGGTTCCATGCTCTCTCGATAGAGCCTAACATGATGTGGGAGGATGGCATCTCTGAATTTGACTTTGAAGGTCATTTTCAAGGTGAAAAGGGTCAATTCTGACATTTTATCAACAATGTATTGATAGACACATAAGTAATGTTTTTTTTTGTTTAAACAAGTTGCATGAGTTATAATGTAAGGATTGCTAAATCCATTGTACACACTTTTAAATGGTGAAAATCTAATAGCAAAAAATGGCTGAAAAAAAATCACAAATCACATCATTATAAGGCAAAAATATTGACTATTTTTTTCTCAACACCTTCAGAAAATACATTTTTAAACATGTAAAATTATCACATAACCAAACCGAATGCGTTATAAACATCCTCATACATTCTTCTTTCCAATGGAACAATCAGAAATTACATCGGCCAAACAATAACCAAGATACCGTGAAGTTGATAGCAGTGTGACCTCTCTTCATTTTCATAAATGCCAAGGTGAGCCAATGAAAAAAGCTAGGAATTCACAAGGTTTCGGAAAAGCTTCGGATGATAATAGAAAAACTATACGCCAAGAAAACCTATAGAAAACCAAGACGCCAAGGTTAACAACGAATAGCCAAGATCTTGTGAAAAAAGCCAAGGAGTGGTCGGTCACACTGGTTGGTAGGATTTCCTGTGTTGCCTGGTGGGGGTGGGCCCGCGGCGACAGAAGGAGGCAAGGGCCAATCACAACTAAATGGGTGTGGTCACGGTGGAATATTACATAGTCCCACAACAGAAAAAAAAACATTTTCAAGTCGTCTGTCTACTTCAAGTTTGACCATTGTGTGATCTTCACGTCCTTTGTGTTCTTCTATCATGTTCAACCGGCAGTTTTAATGACAAGATAATTCATAGCGCAATCAAAATAAAATTCTCCAGGATGTAAATACATTTCCAAAAGGACAGAAACAAGTAATAACAAGGACAAATGTGTCCAAGAGCAGCGTCCTAAAGGTTTTGTCGGCTAAAACAAAACAAAAACAAAACAACTTCCGATATTTCGTCACTGCCTTGATTAAGCCAATAGTGAGACCCGCCATAGTGTATTTACGTATTTACGAAATATAGTGTATTTACGAAATAAATAATGTATTTACGAAATTACAATATATTAAATGGAAGAATCTTTAAATAGTAACGTGAACTTTTCGAAACTTTAAAGCAAATGTCCGAATATATTTAAAAGTTCATGATAGACGCTCTCAAAAGGCACCGTCTATGTGAGGATGTGTACAAGTGTTTAGTATTTAAGGAGATCCGGATCGTGTATATAAAAGAGCAGAGTCCGAATATAAAGGTTTTGTCTTCAGAACAACAACAACAACAACAACAACAATAACAACAACAACAACGCCGAGCTCCCTCAGAGCAGCGTTCGCTCCGTGAGACGCTGCTAAAAACTTTTTTTTTAATGTAAAAGGATGGATGGATGGTATGCCATCTAATATGTAAACAAGGTTGGGATGGTCACAAAAAATTCTCATGTGAAAGCATCCCTACATGTTTCAATTTACACAAAACATGCAATTTACACAAAACATCTCTCTCGATTTGGGTTCTATAATGTATCAGGCTGGGGAAGCAGTTTGAGTGCACCATCAGTCTTTTATTGTGCTCCACACCCAGAAACCTGAGAACCATCAGTCGGCCTAGCTTCGTCATGCTCAGTGATGTTCCCACCTCCCAATGACCACACTTCCGGTTAATCCGATACATGAATACATGACAGGTTCACAATCATCACAAACACTAGCTGAAGCTACAGTGTGTGTGTGTGTGTGTGTGTGTGTGTGTGTGTGTGTGTGTGTGTGTGTGTGTGTGTGTGTGTGTGTGTGTGTGTGTGTGTGTGTGTGTGTGTGTGTGTGTGTGTGTGTGTGTGTGTGTGTGTGTGTGTGTGTGTGTGTGTGTGTGTGCTGTTTAATATTTCACTGGTTAAATTCATATATGGAAACAATCAATGCATGCTATCATTGTAAATGGATGCAGGGGTGGACTAGTGTAAATCTTCTTTTATTCTTCTTCTTCTTCTTCTTCTTCTTCCTCTTCTTCGTTTGTATGCAGCACAAGGCTGAGGAATAGCATTATTGGCTGAGGGAACGGCTGTGCCACTGAACTAGTGTCATTGATGAAGGTCTTAAAGATGATGATGATCTCAAAAAGAAATTGTGCAACATTACACTAAAGCATGTGGATTTAGGTCTTACATGGAATCACATCGGAAGCCACACGATCAGAGGCTCTTGTAGATCTATTTCATGCTGCTCATCACATAATTAGTAGCAAACCTTTCAGGAGAATAGATACCACCATCGTCGAGACTATTCTTGAGAAGTTTTCAAAGAATGGCTTCTGTTACATGCATGACAACTTTATCAAGGAAAGGATGATCCATTGCTCAGACAACAATATTGATGTCTTTGTGGCAACTCTCGATGGAAAGAATACATTCCACTGCACACAGATGGGAGGATTGCAGAGAAGGCCTCTTCCATATCAAGAGAGTAGTGGCTGTAGTGTTAAGAGGTCATAAGCTTATAACACAGGATGGTCTCCAAAGGGAGGTGGTGAGTGTCGGTGGTGATGGCAGATGAGCAATGGCAGTGGTGGTGTAGCATAACAGTGGTGGTGTGGCGATTTGTGATGGACGTGGTCGGTCGTTCATTGTAGCTGTTAATGGTGAAGGTATGCGAGCTTGGGTTGTGGTCTGATGGTGTAGTGATTTTTATAAAGGCGTTGTGGTGGTGTATGAAATGCTGCAGTGTTGCGGTTCTAATCTGGTGAAGTTGGAGGTGTACTGTCTGTTGGATAATAATAGCACGTCATTTGAATGGGAAGGGTGCGTATGCAAATGAGTTGCCACTGTTGCTCTGGTCTTTGGTGTGCATGCATGTGTGAAGGAAGGAGAGGTTTGTGTGTGCAGCAAAGCAAAATAATGTAAAGAATGAAAGATGGGGGAAAAAATGTAAAGAAAAACACGACCTAAACCCTGAGCAATGCCCATTGTCCTACAATCCCACTACCAATAAGGGAAGGGTTATCGGCTATCTAAAACAAATATTAATGAAATAACTGTCTCAGGACCGCTCTATGTTATGTGCCATTGCCTCGGGGGAGTGCCGGTTTCACAGAACCGCAACAATATCATGCATTGTCAGTAATATTGAGAGTGATAAGAATAATGTAACTGAAGAGGGCCAAATTTGCGAAAGGCGTTTAAAAGTTAGACATAATAGTGCGATGATCACCCGTTCAAAATTAGTTGCCAATTGCCAAAGAGTGATTATGTAAACCTAATCACTTACATTTAAATTTTTTAAAAAACCTTTCACACACTGATGAGGACATGTTTAAGAGTGCGTTTAAGGCCGTTAAGCAAAAGTGGTATTGTTAGAACTGCAGTTGTACTCTCATATACCTGCTAGCAGTTTCAGATAACTTTAGAATCACCATGTCTAGGTTGCGCTATTGTGGTTGATGTACCGCAGTAAGGATTTCCGGTAACTGAAATGATTACAGTTCTAATTACAGTAGTCTGTCGAGAATTACTCCTTGATAATGAAGTTAAAACTACAATAGGTTGCAGTTCTAATTCTAGTGGTCTCCAGAGAATTACTCATTAATATCAGAGTTAAAACTACAGTTGGTTACAGTTCTAATTAAAATAATCCACAGCGAATTACTCTGTAATATTAGAGTTAAACTAGAATTGGTTACAGTTCTAATTACAGCAGTCTGTGGAGAATTACTCCTTAATACTAGAGTTGAGCTACATTTAGTTACAATTCTAATTATAGTAATCTGTAGAGAATTACTCATTAATATCAAAGTTAAAACTACAGTTGGTTACAGTTCTAATTAAAATAATCCACAGGGAATTACTCTGTAATATTTGAGTTAAACTATGGTTGGTTACAATTCTAATTAAAGTAATCTGTAGAGAATTACTCCTTAATACTGGAGTTAAAACTATAGTTCGTTACAGTTCTAATTACAGTAATGCGTAGAGAATTACTCCTTAATACTGGGGTTAAAACTATAGTTGGTTACAGTTATAATTACAGGAATCTGTAGAGAATTACTCATTAATATTAGTTAAACTATAGTTGGTTACAGTTCTAATTACAGTAATCTGTAGAGAATTACTCATTAACATTAGTTAAACTATAGTTGGTTACAGTTCTAATTGCAGCAATCTGTAGAGAATTACTCCTTAATACTGGAGTTAAAACTATAGTTGGTTTCAGTTCTAATTACAGGAATCTGTAGAGAATTACTCATTAATATTAGTTAAACTATAGTTGGTTACAGTTGTAATTACAATAATCTGTAGAAAATTACTCCTTAATACGGGAGTCAAAACTGTAGTTGGTTACAGTTCTAATTACAGGAATCTGTAGAGAATTACTCCTTAATACTGGAGTTAAAACTATACTTGGTTACAGTTCTAATTACAGTAATCTCAAGAGAATTACTCCTTAATACTGGAGTTAAAAGAAGAGTTGATTACAGTTTTAATTAAAATAGTCTACAGAGAATTACTCATTAATATGAGAGTGAAACAATATTTGGTTACAATTCTAATTACAGTAATCTGCAGAGAATTACTCATTAATATTAGAGTTAAAACTATCGTTGGTTGCAGTTCTAATTACAGCAATCTGTAGAGAATTACTCCTTAATACTGGAGTTAAAAGAAGAGTTGATTACAGTTTTAATTAAAATAGTCTACAGAGAATTACTCATTAATATGAGAGTGAAACAATATTTGGTTACAATTCTAATTACAGTAGTCTGCAGAGAATTACTTATTAATATTAGAGTTAAAACTATCGTTGGTTGCAGTTCTAATTAGAGCAATCTGTAGAGAATTACTCCTTAATACTGGAGTTAAAACTATAGTTGGTTACAGTTCTAATTACAGTAATCTCAAGAGAATTACTCCTTAATACTGGAGTTAAAAGAACAGTTGGTTACAGTTTTAATTAAAATAGTCTACAGAGAATTACTCATGAATATCAGAGTGAAACAATATTTGGTTACAATTCTAATTACAGTAATCTGCAGAAAATTACTTATTAATACTAGAGTTAAAACTGCAATTGGTGACAGTTCTAATTACAGGAATCTGCAGAGAATTACTTATTAATATTAGAGATAAAACTATAGTTGGTTACAGTTCTAATTAAAATAGTCAACAGAGAATTACTCATTAATATTAGTTAAACTATATTTAGTTACAATTTTAATTACAGTAATCTGTAAAGAATTACTTGTTAATATTAGAATTAAAACTATAGTTGATTCCAGTTCTAATTACAGTAGTCTGCAGCGAATTACCCCGTAATACTAGAGTTAAAACTATAGTTGGTTTTGGGCAAAAAACTATAATGACAGTAAATGGACGTATAAGAATTTCATGGTATATAATTGGTAATTTACATGGGACATTTGCTTGAATTAGCTCAAGAGAAGGCAGAAGACGATAAGAATAGGGCAGTTGGCCGATGTGCATTGAGAATCTTCGAGGATAGATGTAATCCTCTGGAGAAGTATGACAATATCACATTTGTCTGGAGTTACAGACTCTTGAAGGAATCATTTTGTTGGCTGCCGAATCTAGTGCAAGATGACCTGAGTCAAGCTATGATGAGGAGCAATGTGCTGGATCCCCTCCGTGATGCTGTGATTCCATGCAAGTGCATCATTTCAGTTGGTTGTTGGAGATATGTGTGGACGTTTTACAGGCTAATCGGCTGTTTAGAGGCACACAGTTAAACAGCTGTTTTTCTCCCTTCATACATTTCCATCTCGACGGGCTATAGCTGTGCGTGTACAATATATTTTTTGTCAGCGTTTAAGGGTTAGGCATGTGTTTGGAAGACGCTCTCGAAACAGCTTTCGTCATTTCGGCCCATAGTGTTTCCTAAGCTGAGTATAACTGTCATTGGGATGACAGGATGGCCTAGAAGTACACACTTTCACCTCTAAGTTGTCTTACCTGACCTGGGTTAGAATATTGGCCCAGCTATAAACTGTCAACCTGGTGATTCATAGACAGGGTGATTCACCAATGTGTGTACCATCCATCGGATGAACGTCAAACCAGCGACCCATCTGCCAGAATTAATTAGTGGACATTAAAGATCCCACTGTGTCCTTCGTGAAGAGTAGATGATCCATTACCGGCACCATGAACAACTTCCAAATTCCTGCCCTAACTACTGCTGAGAAGGAAATGGCAAACCACCCAGTACAAGCCTTGCCAAGAAACTACTTCAGCAACACTGAACCTGCTTCAGGCAGAACACCAGAATACGAAACACATATGTGTCTGTCATTGCATTATTGATAACATCTCAAATTTTTACCCTTTTGACCTTGGAAATGACCTTCAATGTCAAATTCAGAGATACCATTCCACACATCATATTCAGCATCCCACGCCCAATCAACCTAACGTGGTTAATTGCTATTATCAAATAATTGGTGTCCTTTGTGCAGTGCAAACTCTTGACAGGCCTACTATATAACAGGACATACTTGTGGGGAATGGAAATTCTTTGTTGCAATCAAGGTGCAATTGAGCCTCAAGAGAGAGCGTGTCAAAGCGGTTGACAAAGAACTCCCAACTGAGGGCTTGTATATCAGGTCGAAGGCTGTGCAGAATCAGCAGCTTGTTCAAAATGGTGGGACGGTCCTTCACCACCATGTCAAATTGGAAGTCCAAGCAAGTGCACAGAACCTGCAAACAGCATCATACATCTATCACTCTTTCTCCAAGTCAGGAAATATAACACATATAGTGAAGAAAAGATGAATTGCATGAGTATAAACTTCAACCTCATAATCTAAGGGTCATTTCGCTCACTAACGCTGTTCCAAATCCCAATCTCAATGCTGGAACAAAGTGCATGAAAAATACAACAACCAACAACTCAGATCCAGAATGTACCAGAGGTGATTCAGGTGTTAAAGTGAGATGAGCTACCAACTACAGTTAATTGTATAAGAGCATTCAAATAACTAATTGGAGTTTTTAGTTATTGAGTGTCTTATTTTCATGGGATTAAACAGATGTAACCCGCAGGTTACAACTCATCTTAAAAACAAAAAAAAACTATGCCAAAGAAGAAAAATAAATAAATCGCCAACACCTTGGTCAAATTCCAAATTCCTATTCTGACTTCCTGTGTCAGAATGGCGACCTATCCAGCGATTGTAACCCTAGCTGGAGAAACTGATTCAGCAAAACTGACTCGCGGTAGAGTACAGAGCATGGTTCATGATCTGATGATCACAACTCATTAGCATATGGCAAGCCAGGCTCACACCGTAAGCTAATACATTTGATTACACCACTCTAATAGTAAAGACGCTGCTGGCTCCATGTATGCCACCACATAGTTTTAAAATATTGCTGACATAAGGAATTAAATTGATTGATCGAAATAAATGCAGCACCTCCTCATGTATTTTCATTTCCTGGAATCCATTGCATCAATACAGTTGATTCAATAATATGCAAATGTTGCTTCAGATATGCATAGAAATCAGCACACCCGCAATGAGGAGTGTTTGATGGTGTCGAGGAGTAATCGTGCTCGAGTACTGACAGCTGGGCTTGGATCCTCAATGGCGGCCAGGTAGCAGCACAGGGCATGTGAGAGTGAATACTTCAGCGTGTGGCTCTTGGCAGTGGCAGTAACATCCAAGAAGCGGCAAAGAACCACTACCTTCTCCACTGCTCAAATGGTGGTGATACAACAATGCACAGAGTGACTAGCAAAGGAATGTCACCGTGTTATGTTGCATGATAAGTAGTGAAAAACATGACCACAGTAGCACATGAAAAAGAAAGGAACTTTGGAAGTTGCAGTAGAGAATGATGTGAATAATATTTGCAATGTTCCAGAGCATTCAATGTTCAATGTATGCGATGTTCCAGCGTGGAAAATATTGAGAATAATTTTTATGGTCGCATGTAGTGCGGTAATATGACCACTGGAAGTTCCA
Source organism: Eptatretus burgeri (assembly GCF_056783735.1). Classification (NCBI taxonomy): domain Eukaryota; kingdom Metazoa; phylum Chordata; class Myxini; order Myxiniformes; family Myxinidae; genus Eptatretus; species Eptatretus burgeri. Next base: position 41,279,241 of record NC_140969.1, on the reverse strand, counting down.
GTTCTCTCAAAAGAAAAGAAAAAAAAGATCCTAAATGATTTGACGCAAGTTTAAAATAATGATTTACAATCTCTTGAGAGTTTCTACAGGGATTCTCTGAGTTGAAAAGGAATGTTTGGAAGAGCCAAAAACCCCACAGCATCCCCATCATGATTATTGCCCATAAAGACCATAAAAGGCCCTAAAGAGTAATGTGGTCAATGATGTACTCAACCGAGACAATTCATTCCGAATTAGATAAGGGAATACAAAAATCACTGAGAAGGTCTATATTGGTCTGCGTTGGAGGACAAGATAAACAATGGATTTCATAAACTACAAATTGAGAAGAGTAATCCAAAAGTTGTGAACAGATTTGGACAAAATTTGTTGGAGAGGTTGCGTGTGCGACAAGGATGAATTGATTCGATATTTGTGAAGAGCCGGATCTGGATCCGGATACGAGAATTTTTTTAAATTTGGCATGGTCACAAAGAGCGGATTAATGTTGAATTGCTCAACCAATTGGCAAACGTTCTGGGCAATGATTCCTCTAATGGGTTTTATTGTTGGAATGATTCCTCTAACAATTATACAATTAATTTCAGAAAATATCACACTTTGCAATTTATTGTCATTAATGCATTTCAATGTCTTAAACCGTAGATAAGTCGAATGTGAGTACAAGTCGAGGCCTGGACTCCCGAGGGGAAAAGTGCCGACTTGTATGCTGAAAAATACAGCAGTTATATTGTTATTACAAATATCAGAGTGTTTAATATTTGAGGCTGGGGTACATCTCCAGTGTTTGTTTTATGTGTTCGAGTGTCTTCATATTTTTTTGCAAGAATATTTCTTCACATCTTTGTTGCAAATATCACAGCGTGTTTTTATCTTCATTTTATTCAAATAAAAAAAGTTGATCTTTTTGGTTGCACTTAATGGTATAACTTGTTTTAATAATATCGTGTGCTGTCATTAAAAAAAAAAATTAGTTTGTATTTATATATTGCATTCAGACTTGTATTTACATGGAGTATTATCATTGGCATAAAGATGTAAGAGTCTGCTCTTAAACTGGGAGGTTGCTGGTTCAAACCCTTGGCCTAATCATAACCAACGACTATTTCTTTTTTAAAGTATAGTTTGATGCTCAGCATTTAAGAGGATAGAGCACAGACAAAAACAATGCCAGGTAGGCAATGGCAAACCACCCCAGTGCGACCCTTGCCAATAAACTGCTTGCACAGCACCAATGTAAAGTGCATGGTACAAGTTATTATCGTTTAAGATTAAAAAATTTGAAATATTTTAAAATAAATATAATAATATCCTCCTATAACTTCTCTTTAATTAAATCATACAGCTCAAATTGTGTTTAAATTTTTGTTTGAATTAATTTCTTTAACATTCTCTCTTGAATCTCAATTTGGTTTTTTTTGCAATGCAATTTTAAAATGCTTTGCTGTCGATGCTGCTTTTGGATCTTGATAAAATGCTTTGACGAGTAAGGTTGTGCCATCTCTTACATGTTTAACTTGTAATTTTGTTTATTATGATTATAAGTGGTCTTGAGACTCGAGACAACGATGTAAAATGAGAAAATGAACTTGAATGTAAAATTGTGTGGAATACAAAATGTTTCACAATGAGAAAATGAGCCAGAACAGACATAATCAGTGGGAGGTCATGCAAATGAGATCACGCATGCACAGAAGAGGCTAGTGAACCAGAACCAACATATTCCCACTACTTTTTCTCATTTAACATACGAGACCCTCACTCTTTTCATGAGCAGCCTGGGGAGAGGGTGAGTGAGTGGGGAGGGAAAGTGTGGGAGGTGGGGCAAATATATTTTGTGCCATGGCTAATAATCCCCTCTGTCTGCAGCAGGAGTCAGGAAACCACCCGCACTGTGGCACATGTACAGGCGAAAATCGTAAGTCATTGTAGGCCATCGTGGGGAGTGTGGGGATTTTTTTTGTGACCATGACCTGACCCAGGGTACCACCAACACTTATGTAAACCATAAGAGCAATCGGTAGAAGTGCATATGCCTCCACCAGAATCCTGATTCAGATCTTCACCAAAATCTAAGCAATTCGTCCTTGCCACACACCCAACCTGTCCACCAAGTTTAATCCGAATCCGGCCACAACTTTTTGAGATATCATGCTATATATCATGTTTGGCCCCATTTCTCAATGGTGAAGAATCCTTCCACCTTTGGTGAGTGGAGGTAAATATGGTGGAGACCAGCACAGCTCTGTTTTTTCTATGATTTTCAGATGGGCACACACACACACACACACACACACACACACACACACACTATAATATCGTAGTATGTACACAATATAATTTAAGTCCTTCCAGGCTGAAAGTATCACATGACCATGCCGTTGCACCACGTTACACTTTAAGTATGTGCATTTTCAAAATACACATCTACATAATCTGTCAATACATGTTAGGTTTCAAATAAATTGATGGGCAAGCAAGAATAAAATGTATCATCTGACCTGCTTCAAATCGAACTTTCCATTCCTTGCTGTTGAAAGTGTTATCAATAGTTGCCCAGAAGATGTCGGCACCTTGAGGAAGGGTCAGGGCATGCTGCAGCAGAGCTGTTGCCACAGAAGGTAGCTGAGAGTAATCACTGCGCAAAGCCTCCCACAAACTGGCAGGCACACATCAAGGTCCCTTTACCATCCTATGAAGATAGGCTTTGCTTGTTTTACAATGACGAATAGGTTCAATGCAAACTTGATAAAACTTTGTGTGGATCAGAGAAGTCACATCAGTTCCAAACTGGTTGCAGGAGATGACGTGGTCACCACATGATTCAAATATTACATATTTTTGTTGGGTTATCTTGACTGCTTTTGCCCTTGTCGTTTGACAAGCAACACCAAAAGTAGGTTCATGTATTTATTGGAGAAGTTTATCTGATCTCTTGTTGAAGCTAAACTAACGTGGATGGTGGGGTAGTTAGATAAAGAAGTAATGGTCACATTAGAGCTATAAAATAAATAAAATGACCATTTTTACAGCCATTTTTCCCTGCTGTGCAGGGGTTTGGCTTTTTCTTGAGGCAATGTTTTATGGCCAGATGCCCCTCCTGACGCCAACCCTGGTCACCTCTTACGACACACCGGGATATGGTACACCTATTCTAACCAGGGCATACACCGGGACCAGTACACTGGTACTCACTTTGCCGACCTCGGAAGGATGACAGGCTGAGTCAACCCCCTGGTGTTAATTCAGCAGCCAACGGGACTTGAACTCAGGACCCTGGGATCCCAAGCCGCCACCCTAACCACGAAGCCAACACCAGGCTTGTCACATTAGAGCTATGTGCCTCAAATATGACCCAGAGCATTGAGACAGAAAATTGGACCAAACATTCACCAGAAGACAAAAAGTTGTCTGATTGCTGGCAAGATAGCTCTCATGCAATGGATAACCCTAAAAAATATATATTGTTGATGGAGGGGCAGATGAATGGGCAAATTATTGGAGTGATAGGTTTTGTGGAGGAAAGGATGGTGTTAAGGATGTGTGTATGTTTATATGAAAAGAACAAATGTTTGCTATGAAGCAGGCAGGCAATGGACCCCAAGCATAATTACATCATGCAATGGTTCTCGTGAGAAGTTCAGAGATAGAGCTCAGGCTGGATCCACCATCAATACTTTCCTATCATTCAACTGTACCAGCTGACCGTGCAATGACATTTTCTCCCAAGAAAAAAATGCCGTATGTTACTGCATACCAAACTCCATTTCAACAACCAGGGGAACTTCCGAATGCATTAAAAACTTACAAAACAATCCTGAATGGGGGAGGCTATAAACCATAGAGACCAAGTCAAAATGGACAAATGTTTCAAATGACAAAATATATTGTTGCGTCATTTTATCTGCAACAATATCATCTGTACAAATCTCGATTCTTGACCTGTCTTAAATTCACTAATCACTGTCGAGAAGCTGGAGATTTAAAGGAAGTATTATGACAATACTATGCAACAACAACAAATATATATATATATATATATATATATATATATATATATATATATATATATATATATATATATATATATATATGCTGGGATCCGTGGAGGCCTTCGGCAATGAACTGCGGAGCCTGACCGGTGGAGTTTACGAAGGCCCAAGGGCAGCAAACAGCCTTGGATCCGTGAACACCCAAGCAGTGATCCACAGAGCCTGCGACCTGAGGGCACATGGTGGACTGCAGTTCTAATAACTCAAACCACTTCAGAAAGGGCAAGTGCGGTGCAGTATAAGAGAGAAACTTGCAGGGCTGCTTCACGAAGCTCACAGTGGACAGGAAAATACAAAACTTGGAGAATCAGAAGAAGAAAAACAAAGAGCTGAACTTTCAGGGCACTTGGTAGAGTGCATACCTCCGACACGCAATGCCTGATCCACGAGAACTTATCGGGCCCAATACATTTTTGAAATATCATGCGATACAGTACTATATCGTTTTTGGCCCTATCTCTCAAAGGTGAAGAATTACTTTAAAAATTTTAGTAACCGGAGATGGATCTTCACCAAAATCTAATCACTTTGTCCTTGTCACACACCCAACCTGTCAACAAAATTTCGTCCGGAACCGTCCACAACTTTTTGAGATATCCTGCACACAAACAGACAAACAAATAGACATCCATCCACATCCACTGGGACCATACTCTAGGCAGAGCGTTGGTGCTGCTTAAGCAGTCTCCTTGGCTATTCAACACAATCCTGGACGGGTCGCCACTCCGACACAGTATACCAGCATGCTGGCACTCATTTTGCCGACCTCGGAAGGATGACAAACAAACAAATAAACAAGAAGACGACGTCATGCAGAGCACAATACTTGCAAATTCCATAAAACAAATTTGTCCTCAAAAACAATTGGTGGTTGAATTCAATAACCAAATATGCAACTCCTCTTGAAATTTCAAGTCAATTGGATGAAAATTGTCAATTTTAGAAATTCGGCCTATGTTGTCCTTTTGGCCAATATAGACCTCAAAAATAATTGGTGGTTCAATTCAGTTACCTGAAATATAAATCCCCTTCAAATTTCAAGTCAATCAGATGAAAATTGAGGATTTTAGAAATACCACCTTAGTTGTTGACCTTTTAGTCAATGTTGACCTCAAAAATAATTGGCTCATTGAACTCAGTGACCTGAAATATAAATCCTCTTCAAATTTCAAGTCAATCGGATGAAAATTGAATATTTTAGAAATAGCACCTAAGTTTTTGACCTTTGGCTTATGTTGACCTTTTGACCTTTTGACCTGAAAACCTTTTGACCAAACCCACCTCCTTCATATTCTCCGCTTTCCTTCCTGAAGGTCCCTGAAAGTCCATCTTGTATACCGCGTGTTCCCCGCCCAATCCCGCTCCCTTCCACAGATTTCCTAATGTCTCTGTTCCCCACTGTTTTGTCCTTCCTTCTCCTACCCTCTCTTGTCTCCCTCCCCCCTTGTTGTTTGTTGTGTGTTAACTCTGATACGAGCCTCGACAATGTATACAAAAAAAAAAACAATAGGCTTCTTCCTTATGACAAACTCTACCATGTGGTGAAGTTTCATGAAGATCGGTTTAAAATTGTGACCTGTAGGCGACAAACAGATAAACAGACAAACAAATAAACAGGCAGACAGACAGAATATCAAAATCGACTGACCAATATACTTGAAAAATCCTCGATTTTGCAAGTAACAAACAGGCAAACAAACAAACAAACAGACAGAAAAGGGTGAAAACATAACCTCCTTCACCTTCGGTGGCGGATGTAATAAATAAATGTTGTCGAAAGATAATAGCAGAAGGGAATTTTGTGAAATTTTCATGGGAACATCGAAATTGGGAAAAATTCATGGAGAAAAAAATTGCAGATGGTTTGCGACCGAATGGTGTGACATTGGACAAGAAGCTGCTACGACACCAAGCAGCAAAATCAAGCTCCACTTTTATGTTTCATGTAACTTAAATGAAGCTTCCAAAATAATCTTCAGTGATTTTAATTGCCAGTGTCACAAGCCAATATGTGTCTGAAGACCTGGGTCCCACAACTTGTTGCTTGTGGCTCACTACCAGGGCCCTCCACGGCTCATTTCCTGGTCTGAGCCCATGCGGACTCCATGGCCCATCGCTTCAGGCTTCTGCAAGCTTCATGGTCTGAGTTTCATGGTTGATGGCTCACAGCCTAGACTCCATAGCTTGATCATTGTCAGTGGCCTCTGTGGCACAAGCTTTGTTGGTGCACAACTCACTGTCTGAGGCCTCCATGAGTTCCCAGGCTTGGGCTTTCGCCTCCATGGCTCACAACCCAGGTTCCGTAATTTAATACCCGGGGCCACCACTGACTCTATGGTTCACGGCTCATTGCTGGCCAAAGTCAGTAAGCCATAGATGACAGTAAAGAGATCCTTCACTGTTGCATAATATTGTCATGACACTTGGTTTATGTCACCAGCCTCTCAATGGCAATTAGTGAAGGAAGCCGATGTGGGTCTATAGTGGAGGTATATGCGCACAAAATATATTATGTTTTTACAGATACAAGAGACAAGATAGTCCGACGATGTGTATTTCTCATTGTACACATCTGTCCTCATACGATGTGTATTTCTCATTATACTGTTAATACAACAGTAGTAGGACCATCTATGTGAACGCATACAATAGTATGCAGATTGGAATGACAGGAGAGGTTTGTTCAGTGGTCTCAACGAAGCAATTGGTCCAACAAAAAAGCCCACTGCTCCCATCACTAAAGCATGAGTCACATTTGCTCTCTGGCTCGGATACGGCGGCTGTACCCACCCCCCGCCCCCTTTGAATTGACAAAAACGTGCGGCGGCCGCAGAGTTTCTGAGGTGGCCTCAGGGTGGCCCTACGCCATATGGCTATCTTTTACAGGCCGTAGGGGTCTCCGTGGAATTAAAGCGCGGAGTTATAACTTTTTTCATTTCTAGGTTGGCCGTAGCAATTCGACAAGCCGTAGCCATGACGTAGGTGTGTTCCACGTCGACCGTACGTAGGGCGTACGGTGGGCTTGCGTTATTCATGCGTTTTCCGTTGGCTCTTATCAATGAAAAATGAATTTTGCCAACCCCCAAAAAATTACGGCAGCCGCACTATTTCCACATTCGCCTTAGGGCCCCCCTGCGGTCGCCTTGCGGGCACCTTGAGGCTACCTTGCGTCTGCCTTGAAAACTCTATGGCCGCCGCAGGAACGCCCTAAGGTCACCGTGCGGCATCAAATCATAGACCGTACGGCACCCCCACGTTTTCGGTCTCCACAATTTCTAAATACCCCGTGCGGCTCCCCGAAAAATAAAAACATATGTGACTGCTACATTGTGTGACCATGGAAATACTGCGGCTGCCCTATAATTGCTTGTGGCCGTAGATTTTTTAGACCCTACGGCCGCCGAGCCAAATGTGACTGAAGCATAACTTAGTGGGAGAGCCTTTAACATCTGATGAAGATGTAATGTAGCGTTGGACCGAGCAATACCTCGAACTGTATCCATACGAAACTAAAGCCAGCAGAGAGGCTCTTACTTCTTTCAATACTCAACAAAATTGGACCTTGATGTGTACCATTCTTTTTTTCTTCTTCTTCTTGTTTTTTGTATACATAGCCGTGGCTCGTGGAAGAGCTTTGTAGAGGTTCAATCAGCTGTTGATGCCATCTCGTGTGGAAAAGCCACAGGTACAGATGGAATCCCTGGCAAGATTTACAAGCATGGAGGAACTGATCTACTTCACAGACTACATCAACATATACTTTCATGTTGAAAAGCTAGAAAGGTTCTCCAAGAGTGGAAGGATGCCAAAATCATCACCCTATACAAGAATGAGGGAGATAAACCTGACTAACAATTACAGAAGCATTTCACTGCTGTGTGGAGCAGGGAAAGTCATGCAGATTACATTTGGCACATTTTCACTGAGAAAATGTGATCATCACACTTTCCCCTTGCCTTGTGGAGGATGGAGTTCCCCAAGGCAGTGTTTTAGACCCAGTATTGTTGCTCATCTATATAAATGATGTCTCTGATGCTCTGGAAAACCCTCTCTTCCTTTTTGCAGATGACCATATTGTTTCAAACAGTACCCCAATCCTCCTGCTCAACATTCTGCAGCTGCATCACTCTCTGCTCATCTCTAATTAATTAGATGCTTGTCTGCAAATTTGAACGTGTTCTTCAATCCTAGAAAATCTCAATGTCTCCCCTGTCAGTCTGGAAGGATCGCCAAATTAACCCACCTGTCTATTTCCATGGTCAGGCACTGGAAGAGTTTCAGTCTCTTCAACTTCTATGCCTCACTATCAGATACGACATCTCTTGGGCCAATGACATAGCAAAGCTGGCCTCCAAAGCCAGCTGCAGACTGGAAATCCTCCGTCAATCCAAGTCTTTCCTTGGAAAAATCAGAATCCACAAGGTCTTTGTTCATATTTCAATGAAAACATGTCTCTCCTGGATTCTGTGGAATCTAAAGCTCTCAACATTATTGGAATCTCCCACAACTAGACCAAAGCACAAGGTCTGTTGCTTTCACATCGCAAGCAGGTTGGTGGTCTCTGTTTTCTATTTAATCACCTTTTCTCTGATATTGTTCCCTATGCTATGTCAGTCCACCAATGCTCCCCAGCAACTTCAGGATGTATGGATTCTTCCTGGAACCCTCTTCTGGTTAAATATCCAAAATCCAGGTTGACTGCACACCAAAACTCCCGTGTTCCTCACTTCTCTCGTCCATGGAACAGCCTTCCTGAAATTGTTCTTTCCCACTCTTCCCTCCAGGTTTTCAAGCAGATAGTGTACCACCACCTCATTTGGTAGTACACTGTCTGCTTCCCCCATGCTGTTGCATGATCCTTATTAGACCCATGAATCCTTCCTCACCCAATCCACCCCCTTGCTGATTTCAGTATTTCCTCAACCCCATTTTCTCCCCCCCTCTCTCTCTCTCTCCAATCCTCCTCTCTCCCCCTTCCTCTCTCTACCCCTTCTCTCTCTCTCTCCACCTTTCTCTCTCTACCCCCTTCTCTGTCTCCCCACTCTCCCTCTCACTATCACTCCCCCTTTCTCTCCCTCGTTCTCTCCATCGTTCTCTCTATCTCTATGTATGTATATATATATATATATATATATATATATATATATATATATATATATATATATATATATATATACATATACATATATAAATATATATATATATATATATATATATATATATATATATATATATATATATATATATATACATATATACCAAGTCGAAAACACCAGGGGGTTGACTCAGCCTGCCATCCTTCCGAGATCGGCGAAATGAGTACCAGTTGTACTGGGCCCGGTGTATGCCCCGGTTGGAATAGGTGTACCATATCCCTGTGTGTCGTAAGAGGCGACCAGGGTTGCGTCAGGAAGGGCATCCGGCGTAAAAACCTATGCCAAATCATTATGCGGACAACAAAACGAATTTCCATACCGGATCGGTCGAGGCCCGGGTTACCAACGACCGCCACCGGTACCGGTGGTCAGCAGGGTACCAGTGGAAATTGTGCTCCTGCTGGGTGAAGGAGGAGAAGGAGACGGGGAAGGCGAGACCGGAGGCAGTGGGAGAGGGGGAAGGGTAGAAGTGTGGAGGTGAGAGTTGGAACTCTGAATGTTGGGACAATGACTGGCAAAGGGTGAGAGTTGACTGATATGATGGAGAGAAGAAAGGTGGACATACTGTGTGTACAAGAGACCAAGTGGATGGGGAGTAAGGCTAGGAGCATTGGAGGTGGTTTCAAACTGTTCTACCATGGTGTGGATGGGAGGAGAAATGGTGTCGGGGTAATCCTGAAGGAAGATTATGTCAAGAGGGTATTGGAGGTGAGTAGAGTGTCGAACCAAGTGATGAGTGTGAAGTTGGAAATTGAAGGGGTGATGATGAATGTCATCAGTGCATATGCCCCACATATGGGGTGTGAGATGGAGTATAATGAAGATTTCTGGAGTGAGTTAGATGACGTGGTGGAGAGTGTATCCAAGGATGAAAGAGTGGTGATTGGAGCAGATTTCAATGGACATGTTGGGGAAGAGAATAAAGAGGATGAGGAGGTGATGGGGAGGTACGGTCTCAACAAGAGAAATGTGGAAGGGCAAATGGTGGTAGAGTTTGCAAAAAGAATGGAAATGGCAGTGGTAAATAAGTATTTCAAGAAGAAGGAGGAACACAGGGTGACATACAAGAGTGGAGGAAAGTGCACACAGGTGGATTACATCTTAAGCAGGAGATGCAACCTGAAAGAGATGAGTGACTGTAAGGTGGTGGCAGGGGAGAGTGTAGCTCGACAGCATCGATTGGTGGTCTGTAGAATGACTTTAGAGGTGAGGTTGAGGAAGAGAGTGAGGGCTGAACCAAGGACCAGATGGTGGAAGCTGAAGGAGGAAGACTGTTGCGTGAAATTTAGGGAGGAGGTGAGACAGGCGTTGGATGGTGGTAAAGATGGGTGGGATGATTGGGCAACGATAGCAGAAGTTGTGAGGGAGATAGCTTGGAAGGTACTTGGTGTGACATCTGGACAGAGGAAGAAAGATAAGGAGACTTGGTGGTGGAATGAGGAAGTACAGGAAAGTATAAGGAAGAAGGGGTTTGCAAAAAAGAAGTGGGATAGTCAGAGAGATAAAGAAAGTCGGCAGGAGTATAAGGAGTGGCGGCGAAAGGCAAAAAGAGAGGTGGCAAAGGCCAAGGAAAAGGCATATGACGAGCTGTATGAGAAGATGGATACAAAAGAAGGGGAAAAGGATTTATACCGAATGGCAAGACAGAGGGACCGAGCTGGGAAGGATGTGCTGCAGGTTCGGGTGATAAAGGACGCAAATGGGAATGTGCTGACAAGCGAGGAGAGTGTGTTGAGAAGGTGGATGGAGTACTTTGAGGAGCTGATGAATGAAGAAAATGAGAGAGAGAAGGTTGGAAGAGGTGGAGATAGTGAATCTGGAAGTGGGGTGGATCAGTAAGGATGAAGTGAGGACTGCTATGAAGAAGATGAAAAGTGGAAAGGCGGTTGGCCCAGATGGTATACCAGTGGAGGCATGGAAGTGCTTAGGAGAGATGGCAGTGGGGTTGTTAACCAGATTGTTTAATAAAGTCTTGGAAAGTGAGAGGATGCCGGAGGAGTGGAGATTAAGTGTACTGGTTCCGATTTTCAAGAATAAGGGTGATGTGCAGAGCTGTGGAAATTACAGAGGGATAAAGTTGTTAAGCCACACCATGAAGTTGTGGGAAAGAGTAGTGGAAGCAAGGTTGAGAGGAGAGGTGACGATTTGTGAGCAGCAATATGGGTTTATGCCAGGAAAGAGCACCACTGCTGCAATGTTTGCTTTGAGAATGTTGATGGAGAAGTATAGGGAAGGCCAGAAGGAGTTACATTGTGTTTTTGTGGATTTAGAGAAACCTTATGATAGGGTGCCAAAAGAGGAGTTGTGGTATTGTATGAGGAAGTCGGCAGTGGTGGAGAAGTATGTGAGGATCATGCAGGATATGTATGAGGACAGTATGACAGCGGTGAGGTGTGCGGTAGGAATGACGGACCGGTTTAAGGTTAAAGTGGGATTGCACCAAGGATCGACTCTGAGCCCTTTCCTGTTTGCAATGCTGATGGACAGGTTGACGGACGAGATCAGACTGGAGTCTCCATGGACTATGATGTTCACGGATGACATCATGATCTGTAGGGAGAGTGGGGAGCAGGCTGAAGCGAGCCTTGAGAGGTGAAGTTATGCACTGGAGAGAAGGGGAATGATAGTCAGTAGGAGTAAGACGGAGTTGATGTGCGTAAATGAGAGGGAGGGTAGTGGTATGGTGCGGTTGCAAGGAGTTGAGGTGGGGAAGGTGGATTGGTTTAAATACTTAGGATCAACTGTCCAAAGTAACGGAGAGTGTGGGAGAGAAGTGAAAAAGAGAGTGCAGGCAGGATGGAGTGGGTGCAGAAGAGTTGCGGGAGTGATTTGTGACAGAAGGGTAGCTGCAAGAGTGAAGGGAAAACTATATAAAACGGTAGTGAGACCAGCTATGTTGTATGGTTTGGAGGCGGTGGCACTAAAATAAGACAGGAAGCGGAGCTGGAGGTGGCAGAGTTAAAGATGCTGCGATTCTCGTTGGGAGTGATGAGGATGGATAGGATAAGAAATGAGTATATTAGAGGGACAGCGCAGGTAGGACGGTTTGGAGACAAAGTGAGAGAGACGAGATTGAGATGGTTTGGACATGTGCACAGGAGGGAAATGGAGTATATCGGGAGAAGGATGTTGAAGATGGAGCTGCCAGGCAGGAGGAGAGGAGGAAGGCCAAAGAAGAGGTTCATAGATGTGGTGAGGGCGGACATGCGGGTGGTTGGAGTGTCAATGGAAGATGTGGAGGATAGAGCGAAATGGAGACGGTTGATCCGCTGTGGCGACCCCTAACGGGAGCAAGCCGAAAGAGGAAGAAGAAGAAGATGTATATATATATATATATATATAGATATATATATATATATATATATATATATATATATATATATATATACATATATATATATATATATATATACATACATATATATTGTTATGACTGTGGAAATTCGCAAACCACCATTCAGGGCCCGTAGGTGAGATAACTCTAAGTACATGTGTAGTTAGCCCCAAACCCGTTGTTTAGAGGGAATTTATGTGATTCATTCGGGCTGCGACGCTTTGAGATAGCCGTTTTTCTGTTCTATCTTTATTTTGAACCAACCACGTCTCAACCGCCATCACACAACAACCACCTTAACCACCATGCCAGCCATCGTCACCAACTACAACCAGGCTGCAACCCTCAGACAACAACAACAACAACAACAACAACAACAACAACAACGCCAACAGCCACGAGCTTTACCTTCACAACTCAATCCTGCAAACATCGCATCACCGTCATTCCCAAACGGCACCATAACGATCAAACCACCACCGATAAACCCTCCACCACCTTCACCTCTCTCCTTCTACGGCCATTCCCGCACCACCTGTGAACACTGAGCGTCGGGCTGTCTTGGGCTCGTTCAGCGATACGCACCGAGCGGCGAGTGCAAATAGCGGCCTTTCCAAGGGAGAATTCCGATCAAGAACGCTATACGCCCACTTCTGATCCGTCCAATTAGCAAGCGCAGAGCGGCTTGGCCCCGCCTCCAGGCGCGTCTGTGTGAAATCGATATATGCAAATTCTAGGATCAGGGGAGGTTCACGCCCACTTTTCCTCCGTCCAATTGGCGAGCGTAGCTCTGCCCCCGAGGTCATCCTGATCCGGATATTTGCATATTGTTTGCTCCTACCCGCCTATAAAACGGCGAGCGCAAGGCGAATCGTGGCAGAGTGCGGCAGTAGCAGTGTGTGTCGGCAGGGCAGAGTGAGTTGACTCATCGGTGTGGCAGAGAGTGGAGTCGGGTGGCGAAGTCATCGAGTTGGGTTCTGCAGTCGGCTGAGGAGAGTTGCGGGAAGAGGCAAAGGAGCTCGGGTCCGAGGCGAGAAGGATGGCGGTCGGCGACGAGGTCGCGGTGTGAGATCGCTCGTCACGGGACCCAAGCCAGCCAGCCATTGTCCTCCCCCAGGGCATCAACTATTCCCCCTTTCCCCCGCGCTGAGATAGTGCAACAAGGGGGCCCCGTTCCCACCCCACTCCAAATGTCGTGCCAACGAAACACGCCAAGGAGCATGGAGTCGGGGCACAGCCACGCGGCCACATCTGTGGCTCGTCCGCCAACGCGTCACGAGGAAGCGGGTAGGACCCCCCGGTCTCGCGGACCGGGCCGCTCCTTCAGGTCACGCGCGTATATTGGCCTACAGGCCCGTCTGCCCCCTTGTCTATGAGGGTGGCTTCTTTCCTTTGCTTTTGAGTAAATGTGTGTTGGCGTCGTCTGTAAAGTAGAACTGTATAAGTGTTGCCGTGTGTGCGCGTAGTCGGTCGTAACTCTGCGTCATTGTTTCTTTTGTTTTAACTGCTACATGTGCATTTTGACCGTTTGGCTGTATATGTGTGCTTTCCGTGTGTCGCGTAATAAATGTGCATTGTGTTAACTGTTTTCCCTTTTGGCTTCATCTTTTCTTTATTGATCCTCCATCCTGCTTCACGTAAAGGGTTCGTAGTGGGCTTAATACGCCCGATAATTAATCGGAACCGTCGAGGCCGACGATAGCACTGCTCTGTTATCACTGTAGCACAGAACGGACCGCTTAAGCGGTTCGTATCCAGAGTCGGCCTGTGGCGTGGTGCGATCGCCCGGTCGACCATTCGCGCAGGTACTGAGGTAGATCGAATTTGGCGAGCGACCCTATCCTGCGCGGGTGGGCAATTGGCACGATCGTGGTGAGGTTAAACCCCCACCCGTGACTAGCTCCCGGCGTTGGTCCGAGAGGGTCACGACTGAATTGTCCGTCCGGTGGGCGACGTGCCGCGATTCGAGTCACTTGGCCGTCCGCACGCCGGCGGGCACGAATTCGCAACACTGGTGTCCGGGAGTGGGATTCGAATCCCTCCCGCCTCCAAGCTAAATTCACGGGAATAGGTTCGGGGTGAGAGGAGCGACCCCTGATTCCCTCCAAATTACGAGCCATTTAAATTCACCCCTTACGAGAAATAAGATAGAGTCTCAAGGCGAGCAGGAGCCGGGGGTATTAGAAATGGATTTAGAATGTGTAGAATCCATGGTCCAGGATGGAGACCCCAAGCAGGAAATGTTGGTTGTGCAGGAACAAGAACCCCCCCCCCCCAACTGAACCCAGAGCCCGAAATGGCGCAGCGGCAGAGGCCGCGGCGGATGACACCTCCCTCCCCCTCTCCGCCAACCCCCCCCCCCCGATCCTTGTCGAACCAAGTGCACTCGACAGGATTCTGCAGGCAATAACAGCGAATGCACAACAAATGAACGAAATGAATAGAAAAATGGATGGAAATACGCAACAAATGAACAAAATGAATAAGAAAATGGATGAAATTAATGCAGACATAAAGACATTGGGAAAGGAAACTCGGACCGCGGACGAGAAAATGGCGACGCCACGTGTGAGAGCGAACGAGCTCGGGGGGAGTGCAACGGTTGTCAGGCCCGCAATGGAGGCGGGTGAGGACAAAATAATTCGGGAGACGTGTTGGGCGAGGGTCGTGACAGAGAAAGTGACGGTGACCAAGAGGGAAAAATTAAATGGGGTGACCGAAACGTGTGAGACGAGACACGAGGTGACGACAAAGGAAATAAAAATAGTGGACACAAGGGAGATAAGGGAAGAGACGGAAATAACAGACACGGGAGGTAGAAACGGTAAAGGAGAGACTGCATGATAAAGACGGAGTTAAAGGAACGGAGCACACACACACAGAGGTAGTGGAAGATAATGGGGTGAGCTCGCAGAACGTGTAGGGACCCGGTGCGAGCAGTTGGATAGCCTCCTTCGGGAACGGAGGGAGCCGCTATGCTCCCTTGAAGCGAGTCACGACCAGGTGGGTTCGGTCGTGCTTCGCGAGTTTGAGGGGAGGAGTTCTGCGAACGGGTGCACGCCAAGCTTGGGGGTATAGAGGCCCCAGAACCCCTTGTGGGGACACGAATCCCCAGTGTGGTTGTCCCGGTGTGTGGTGCAAGGTGTGAGTGCGTCCCCATGTGTGGAAGCGGCCCCGTATGTGAGTGGTGTGGTTGCGAGTGTGCCGGAGTGCGTGCTTCCCAGCGCGCCGTGTGTGAGTGAAACACCGCGGGTGAGTGCCCCCGCGTGTGTGGATGAGGCACCGCGTGTGTGTCATCGCGTGTGTGAGTGAAAGGGTCCGTGTGAGAGACAGTGTGTGTGAGAGAGCGGTATGTAAGGGAGATGTCGGTCGGCAAGCGTGAGCATGCAGCCGCGTCTCTCGGTGTGAATGTGATGGAGTGGAGTGTGAGCGTCGTGACACGCAGGTGTGCGTGGTTTGAATGGTGACGGAGACGGCGACAGAGGAACGAGGGCCGGATAGCGGCCGTAGCTATTTTGAGCACCGCGCCGGGTTCACCCAGCGGCGAGCGCCAGGTCCGTGCGGTGCAACGCACGAGGCCGCCACGTGCTCGCTTGCGGGAGTGAAGCCGGTCCGGAAACGCCAGCGGTGGATGTTGCTGATCCCGCGGAAGGACAAAGTTTAGGCAGGATTACAGATTTGGACCGGACGGGTTCTCCACGCGGGTGTGTGTGTTAAACCCCATCGGGCAGAGCACATGTGTTCGCGTGGGGGACCCCTCGAGACGTGGGGCTTGTGGTTTTTTTTATGCGCCGGATGACGTCATGGCTGCGTGCATGGTTGGAATCCGGCAGGAGGGTGAATCCCTGCCGGATGGTACCGTCCAAGAGGGACGAGGGACGCGAACAGCTGCCATGACGTCACGCCACAGGTGCGTGGCTGTGAATTGCTGCGCTGGTGCGCAGGTTGCAAGTTGCCGCGCTGGTGCTGCGCAATAAAAATGAAAAAAAAAAAAAGCAAGCCTCGCTTTCGGGTGAACAGGATTTCCCGGGCATGGGGTGGAAGACCCCCCTGCCCGGGCACAGGATGGAACTAGTTAGGGGGAAGGGTTAGTTTAGTTAAACCGGCTTCATGGGGCAGGGGGAAGTCCTCATGGGGCCGTGGAATGGATTAGTTAGAGGGATTGTAGCTAGATTTAGGAGAGGAAGGGAGATGGGAAATAAGATTTGACGACAGTGACAGGCTGTGAGTGTGTAGAGGGGACGTAGCTTAGCTACGAAGTGTTAAATGGAACGTGCTTTAGTGTAACGGACGACGTGGGAGCACGAGTTAGTTAGGGGATTGAGTGAGCAGGATTCAGCAATGTGTGAGTTGAAAGTTGTGAGGTGAGTACATGTTGAGTGAGTGAGGCCAGCGGGTCTGTGTGAGTGGAGTGAATGGGGAATGCATGGTGCGATGAGTGATTGGGGGGAGGAGTGACTCCCGCCCAAGGGACCCCAAGGTCAGTGTCGACTGAGTTAGTCTTCTTCTTCTTCTTCCTCTTTTGGCTTGCTCCCGTTAGGGGTCGCCACAGCGGATCAACCGTCTCCATTTCGCTCTATCCTCCACATCTTCCATTGACACTCCAACCACCCGCATGTCTGCCCTCACCGCATCCATGAACCTCTTCTTTGGCCTTCCTCTACTCCTCCTGCCTGGCGGCTCCATCTTCAACATCCTTCTCCCAATATACTCCGTTTCCCTCCTGTGCACATGTCCAAACCATCTCAATCTCGCCTCTCTCACTTTGTCTCCAAACCGTCCTACCTGCGCTGTCCCTCTAATATACTCATTTCTTATCCTATCCATCCTCGTCACTCCCAAGGAGAATCGCAGCATCTTTAACTCTGCCACCTCCAGCTCCGCTTCCTGTCTTATTGTTAGTGCCACCGCCTCCAAACCATACAACATAGCTGGTCTCACTACCGTCTTATATACTTTCCCCTTCACTCTTGCAGCTACCCTTCTATCACAAATCACTCCTGCAACTCTTCTCCACCCACTCCATCCTGCCTGCACTCTGTTTTTCACTTCTCTCCCACACTCTCCGTTACTTTGGACAGTTGATCCCAAGTAATTAAACCAATCCACCTTCCCCACCTCAACTCCTTGCAACCGCACCATACCACCACCCTCCCTCTCATTTACGCACATGTACTCTGTCTTACTCCTACTGACTATCATTCCCCTTCTCTCCAGTGCGTACCTCCACCTCTCAAGGCTCGCTTCAGCCTGCTCCCTACTCTCCCTACAGATCATGATGTCATCCGCGAACATCATAGTCCATGGAGACTCCAGTCTGATCTCGTCTCTCAACCTGTCCATCACCATTGCAAACAGGAAAGGGCTAAGAGTCGATCCTTGGTGCAATCCCACTTTAACCTTAAACCGGTCCGTCATTCCTACCGCACACCTCACCACTGTCACACTGTCCTCATACATATCCTGCACGATCCTCACATACTTCACCACTCCCGACTTCCTCATACAATACCACAACTCCTCTCTTGGCACCCTATCATAAGCTTTCTCGAAGTCCACAAACACACAATGTAACTCCTTCTGGCCTTCCCTATACTTCTCCATCAACATTCTCAAAGCAAACATTGCATCAGTGGTGCTCTTTCCTGGCATAAACCCATATTGCTGCTCACAGATCGTCACCTCTCCTCTCAACCTAGCTTCCACTACTCTTTCCCACAACTTCATGGTGTGGCTTAACAATTTAATCCCTCTGTAATTTCCACAGCTCTGCACATCACCCTTCTTCTTGAAAATCGGAACCAGTACACTTAATCTCCACTCCTCCGGCATCCTCTCACTTTCCAAGACTTTATTAAACAATCTGGTTAACAACCCCACTGCCATCTCTCCTAAGCACTTCCATGCCTCCAGTGGTATACCATCTGGGCCAACCGCCTTTCCACTTTTCATCTTCTTCATAGCAGTCCTCACTTCATCCTTACTGATCCACCCCACTTCCAGATTCACTATCTCCACCTCTTCCAACCTCTCTCTCTCATTTTCTTCATTCATCAGCTCCTCAAAGTACTCCATCCACCTTCTCAACACACTCTCCTCGCTCGTCAGCACATTCCCATTTGTGTCCTTTATCACCCGAACCTGCAGCACATCCTTCTTAGCTCAGTCCCTCTGTCTTGCCAATCGGTATAAATCCTTTTCCCCTTCTTTTGTATCCAACTTCTCATACAGCTCGTCATATGCCTTTTCCTTGGCCTTTGCCACCTCTCTTTTTGCCTTTCGCCGCCACTCCTTGTACTCCTGCCTACTTTCTTCATCTCTCTGACTATCCCACTTCTTTTTCGCCAACCCCTTCTTCCTTATACTTTCCTGTACTTCCTCATTCCACCACCAAGTCTCCTTATCTTCCTTCCTCTGTCCAGATGTCACACCAAGTACCTTCCTAGCTATCTCCCTCACAACTTCTGCTGTCGTTGCCCAATCCTCCCACCCATCTTTACCACCATCCAACGCCTGTCTCACCTCCTCCCTAAATTTCACGCAACAGTCTTCCTCCTTCAGCTTCCACCATCTGGTCCTTGGTTCAGCCCTCACTGTCTTCCTCAACCTCACCTCAAAAGTCATCCTACAGACCACCAATCGATGCTGTCGAGCTACACTCTCTCCTGCCACAACCTTACAGTCACTAATCTCTTTCAGGTTGCATCTCCTATTTAAGATGTAATCCACCTGTGTGCACTTTCCTCCACTCTTGTATGTCACCCTGTGTTCCTCCTTCTTCTTGAAATACGTATTTACCACTGCCATTTCCATTATTTTTGCAAACTCTCCCACAATTTGCCCTTCCACATTTCTCTTGTTGCGACCGTACCTCCCCATCACCTCCTCATCCTCTTTATTCCCTTCCCCAACATGTCCATTGAAATCTGCTCCAATCACCACTCTTTCATCCTTGGATACACTCTCCACCACTTCATCCAACTCACTCCAGAAATCTTCTTTATACTCCATCTCACCCATCTCACCTCCAGTACATGTTGAGTGAGTGAGGCCAGCGGGTCTGTGTGAGTGGAGTGAATGGGGAATGCATGGTGCGATGAGTGATTGGGGGGAGGAGTGACTCCCGCCCAAGGGACCCCAGGGTCAGTGTAGACTGAGTTAGTGGGTTAGTTAAATTGACAAAATGGAGGTCGTTTTGTTGTTGGTGGAAAAGTAGGCTCGAAACCCGTTTGGAGGGGTGCAGGAGCCCTGTTGACAGGTTGGGAGCGTGGCTGCGAAAGGTGAGTATCGCTGAGTGGGTACCCCGGGCACCGGGCTAGTCGGCCGTCGTAGGCCAAGGGCCCATGGGGGGCCGGGATAGCGTAGTGGGCACGGGTGTGCCCGCATGGTGTGGGGGCCCGAGGCGCCATTAGCCGCGTGGGCAGTGTTGTGGGCACGGTGACCCTCGGAAAGGGGCCCGGGAAGCCAACCTTCCACGTGAGCGTTTCAGGGGAGTTGCCATGGAGGGCACTCCCGGGTGTTTAGGGAGCTGGTAGGCTCGGAGGCAGTGTAGTGCCCGGGGGTGCCATAGCTGGAGAATCGGCAGAGGGTAGTGCCTGCCAAGGGGAGCCACGCATCCCAGCCATGAGACCGTATGAGGGCACGGGAAGAAAATTGGGGGGGGCGAGGCCCGAAATTGTGAGGACACCAACACAGGCGACGGGAATCTGGGTTGTTAGAACCAATAGTTTAAATGAGAGGCACTTGTTGAAAGCCCCAGGGTAGTTTAAGAGTTAATGGTTAGGGTAGATTCGGAGATGTACCCCTCCGCACCATCCAGCCCTTCGCTCTCGTTGTGGGCCGCTGGACCCACTTTGGGTTAGATCGCTGAAGTCTGGGGAGGCCATCCTGAGGCTTCGTTGGGCCTCGACACAGGACGCTAGCTCTCCCTTGTTCCCCTCCGGGAAGGGAACATGGGGGTTGGGAGTAGGCTAGGTGACGAGATAGGTTAGCCGAACAAGGACAGTAAAGGGGGTGAGGAGACGATTTATAGTGGGGAAGTAAAAATAAAAACAACAAAAAATAAGTTGGGGCTAAATTGGTTTTGACAAATTAAGAGAGTGGGTATAGACAGTGACAGGCAAAGGCGATAGGTGGGATGGAGACAGTAGGCAGGTCCGAGCCCGCCTTCTGAGTGGCCAGCACCACTGCACTCCCTCCATCAAACTGTACTGCAAGGCAAAGTCCGGCCAACTTCATCGGCAGCTGTTGTTTTGCTGCGAGGCCTGTACCGGCCGGATCATCTGCTGGCTGTGTTACTTCAAGGCCTGTGCTGACAACTTCATCAGCTGGCTGTGTTTTTCTGCGAGGCCTGTACTGGCCGGATCGTCTGCAGCTGTTTACTGCAAGGCCTGTGCCGGTCGGATCGTCCGCTGGCTGTGTTTGCCTGCAACGGCCTTGTTCTGCAGGCTGTGTTTGCCTGCTGCCTTTGCCATACCATGCCCACTGCCCATGTCCACCAGCCCCGTTCGGTTTTGATTTGCCCCCCTTGTTCATTGCCATGTGCGCCAGGATCGTCGCAACAGTTTGCAAGCTGCAAGAACTGCCCTGTTGGCAGCTACAACATGGGCCTGCAATGGCGGCCCGTGCACCGTGTTGTATCCAACCATCCATCCACCGTTCCTTGTTTGTGTCGGCTTAAGTCCGCACCATTTATTGTGCCGCAGGGACTGCCCTGTAGGCAGCCGCACCAGGAGACTGCGTTTGTGCAGCCCATGCACCATTGTGGTTCACTGGGTTCATTTAAAAGGGGGAGGCCGAGGACTGCGTGTGAGCAGCCGGCCACGTTCCCTGCCACCTGCATTGCTTGAGCCAGAGACCTCATGCGATCAGCCTGGCTCCCTGCTAACTGCTTTTCTCTTTGCAGAGTCCATTGATCCTGGACCATGGTTTAGTGTAAAATTTGTAAGTTAAGATGTACTGTACATATGAGTGAGCCCCCGGCATGTCTGTCTAGCGCCGGCAATTTTATTTAAGTCATCCGTATGAGTGGGTTTGTTTAGTTAGTTACTCAGCCCTCAGGTTATTTATTTTGGGGACACGAATACCATGAATGTCGCACTCAGGGATCCAAAGGTAAAACGTACTAGGGGAGAACTACACATGATGGCACACGAGAATTTCACGACTCGGGACGAGTCTGTAAAAAGGGGAGGGGGTAGTGTTACGGCTGTGGAAATTCGCAAACCACCAATCAGGGCCCGTAAGTGAGATAACTCTAAGTGCATGTGTAGTTAGCCCCGAACCCGTTGTTTAGAGGGAAATTTATGTCATTCATTCGGGCTGCGACGCTTTGAGATAGCCGTTTTTCTGTTCTATCTTTATTTTGAACCAACCACGTCTCAACCGCCATCACACAACAACCACCTTAACCACTACGCCAGCCATCGTCACCAACTACAACCACGCTCCAACCCTCAGACAACAACAACAACGCCAACAGCCACGACTGCAAATAGCGGCCTTTCCGAGGGAGAATTCGGATCAAGAACGCTACACGCCCACTTCTGATCCATCCAATTCGCAAGCGCGGAGCGGCTTGGCCCCGCCTCCAGGCGCGTCTGTGTGAAATCGATATATGCAAATTCTAGGATCAGGGGAGGTTCACGCCCACTTTTCCTCCGTCCAATTGGCGAGCGTGGCTCTGCCCCCGAGGTCATCCTGATCCGGATAGTTGCATATTGTTTGCTCCTGCCAGCCTATAAAACGGCGAGCGCAAGGCGAATCGTGGCAGAGTGTGGCAGTAGCAGTGTGTGTCGGCAGGACAGAGTGAGTCGAGTCATCGGTGTGGCAGAGAATGGAGTCGGGTGGCGAAGTCAACGAGTTGGGTTCTGCAGTCGGCTGAGGAGAGTTGTGGGAAGAGGCAAAGGAGCTCGGGTCTGAGGCGAGAAGGTCGGCGACGAGGTCGCGGTGTGAGATCGCTCATCGCGAGACTCAAGCCAGCCAGCCATTCTCCTCCCCCAGGGCATCAACAATTCCCCCTTTCCCCCGTGCTGAGATAGTACAACAAGGGGGCCCCGTTCCCACCCCACTCCAAACGTCGTGCCAACGAAATCCGCCAAGGAGCACGGAGTCGGGGCACAGCCACGCGGCCACATCTGCGGCTTGTCCGCCAATGCGTCACGAGGATGCGGGTAGGACCCCCCGGTCTCGCGGACCTGGCCGCTCCTTCAGGTCACGCGCGCATATTGGCCTACAGGCCTGTCTGACCCCTTGTCTATGAGGGTGGCTTCTTTCCTTTGCTTTTGAGTAAATGTGTGTTGGCGCCGTCTGTAAAGTAGAACTGTATAAGTGTTGCCATGTGTGCGCGTAGTCGGTCGTAACTCTGCGTCATTGTTTCTTTTGTTTTAACTGCTGCATGTGCATTTTGACTGTTTGGTTGTATATGTGTGCTTTCCGTGTGTCGCGTAATAAATGTGCATTGTGTGAACTGTTTTCCCGTTTTGCTTCGTCTTTTCTTTATTGACCCTCCATCCTGCTTCATGTAAAGGGTTCGTAGTGGGCTTAATACGCCCGATAATTAATCGGAACCGTCGAGGCCGACGATAACACCGCTCGGTTATCACTGTAGCACGGAACGGACCGCTTAAGCGGTTCGTGTCCGGGGTCGGCCTGTGGCGTGGTGCGATCGCCTGGTCGACCATTCACGCAGGTACTTTGGTCGATCGAATTTGGCGAGTGACCCTATCCTGCACGGGTGAGCAATTGGCACGATCATGGTGAGGTTAAACCCCCACCCTGACTAGTTCCCGGCGTTGGTCCGAGAGGGTCACGACTGAATTGTCCGTCTGGTGGGCGACGTGCCGCGATTCGAGTCACGTGGCCGTCCGCACGCCGGCAGGCGCGAATTCACAACGATATATATATATATATATATATATATATATATATATATATATATATATATATATATATATATATATATATATATATATATATATATATATATATATATATATATATATATATATTGTTGTGGTTACCAGATTCGCAAACCACCATTCAGGTCCCTTAGGTGAGGTATCTCGGTAAGTGCATGTGTAGTTAGGCCCAAACCCGTTGTCAAGTGGGAATACATGTCATTTATGCGAGCTGCGACTCTTCAGGATAGCCGTTTTTCTTTTACTATCTTTATTTTGGACCAACCGCCATGATCACAACCACAACATCAACCACCGACCACAACCACCGCTTCACCACAACCGCCACGACCTTCACGCACACCTCACAACCGTAGCATCGCCACCGTTCTTGCCCCGCTGTGGGTACCGGTGTTGGACTCATGCAGAACGCGCGTCGAACAGCGTGTACAAAACCACGGATTTTCTGCTTCAAAAACGGATCAAAAACGACACACGCCCACTTTTTGCCGTCCAATCGGTGAGCGAGGGGCGAATTGGCCCCGCCCCCAGGGCGATCGATATATGCAAATTTGTGGATCAAAAAGCCTTCACGCCCACTTTTTCTCGGGCCAATGGGGAGCGAGGTGAAAGGTCAAAGGGAGGGGGTAAAAGGCGAAGTTACGGGGGGATAAAAGGACGGTGTTCGTCAGTCAGAACAGAGTCGCAAACGAGAACGTGAAGAGAGTCGCAAACGAGAACGTGAAGAGAGTCGCAAACGAGAACGTGAAGAGAGTCGCAAATGAGAGGAAGGAGTCGCAAACGAGAACGAGAAGGAGTCGAGAACGAGAAGGAGTCGGAACGGAGGGGACGAGTGTGGAAGACTGGAGCCCAAAGCCTGCAGTGGCTGGAGAAGCTGAAGAGAGTCGGACGAGGGGGTGCTCGCGTCGGTGCCGGGAGCTGCACGCCCGAGGGAGGCCGGCAGCGCGACCTGGCCGAGGTGGAGACGCACACCAGGGATAATAAAGATCCTCTATACCCCGAGCATCAGCAACCCCCTCCTGTTTCCCCCCGCGCTGAGATAGTGCGACCAAGGGGGCCCCGTTCCCACCCCCTGCCAGGCACTGTCCACGAGGCCCGCGGGTTGCGGGGCCATCGCCGCTCCGCGTCTCATCACCAGACGGGTAGGCCCGACCCGGTCTCGGCCTCAGGCCTGCCTCATTCTTGAGGGTATTTCTTTTCCTTGGTTTTGGGTATGTGTTGTCGGCGCCGTCTGTGAAGTAGAATTGTATAAGTGTTGCCGTGTGCTCGGTAGTCGGTATTAGCTCTGCACTGTGTTTTCACTTTTATGTTTGCTTTTTGTGTAAATGGAATTGTGTTTTCTTTTTTTTGTGTGCATTTGGTGGAATTGTATTTGTGTGCTTTCCGTTCCTCGCGAATAAATGTGCTTTATTGTTGAACTGTTCTCCCGCTTCGCTTCGTCTTTTCCTCCATTGAATCCCCATCTTGCTTCACGTAAAGGGTTGGTAGTGGGCTGAATACGCCCGATAATTAATCGAACCGTCGAGGTCGACGATAACACCGCTCGGTTATTCTGATAGTACGGAACGGGTCGCTTAAGTGGCCCGTGTCCGAAGTCGACCTGCGGCGAGGTGTGATCGCCCGGTCTACCCTCCGCGTGGGTACTTAGGTAGTTCGAATTTGGCGAGCAACCCTATCCCACGCGGGGGCTGATTGGCTCGATCGCGGTGAGACCGAAAGGTCCACCCGTGACTGGTTCCCGGCGTTAGTCCGAGAGGGTCACGACTGGATTGTCCGTCCGGTGGGCGACGTGCCGCGATTCGAGTTACGTGGCCGTTCGCACGCCGGCGGGCGCGAAGACCGCAACAATATATATATATATATATATATATATATATATATATATATATATATATATATATATATATATATATATATATATATATATATATATATATATATATATCTCTCTCTCACTCTCTCTCACTCTCTCTCACTCTCTCTCACTCTCTCTCACTCTCTCTCACTCTCTCTCACTCTCCCTCTCTCTCTCCCTGCTGGTCGTTGGTGAGTCGTGCATGGGTGTGGCGTCATGGCGGCTCCGTGTGTGCAGCTGTGAGTACTGTGCTGTGTTGGTGTTGTTCCTATCCCCTTTTCGTTTCCCTCTGTCACTGTACGTGTTTGTGGAGTTTTTTTCGTTTTTTCCCCGTTTTTTTTTCTCTTCCTGCCGAGACGAGAGAGAGGGAGAGCATGCACGGTCGTTGGTGAGTCGTGCGTGGGTGTGGCGTCATGGCGGCTCCGTGTGTGCAGCTATGAGTATTGTGCTGTGTTGGTGTTGTTCCTATCCCCTTTTCGTTTCCCTCTGTCACTGTACGTGTTTGTGGAGTTTTTTTTCCTTTCCCTGTTTTTCTCTCTTCCTGTTGAGACGAGAGAGAGGAGAGCATGCACGGTAAGCGTTTTTTTTTTTTTTTCATAAGGCCTTTCCAGAGCTTTTGAGGCCTGCGTTTCCTAGTTGCCAGCTGCCTTATAATCTTAGAAATACTAAAGTAATCGATTGTTTCTCCCCTTTTAGTTTATTTCAAACAGTGATATGTGTTGCACCAAGACCGAGCAAATGGCTAATGGGGATTTATCTTGTAAGCACGGATTATGTTTAGTTCCGCCCGAAGGTGTAATGATGGATGACATGCTTCTCAAAATTGGAGAACAGATGGGTGTAGAAAACATTCGTGCTGCTTCAAAAATGAGCCACAAGATTGTAGTTTTTGTTTCACAAACGCGTTTAGTCGACATTGTTGTCCAAAACGGTTTATTCCTGGGAGATGATGAAACCTTTGTCCCTGTCTCATCAATGGATACTCCTGCTACAAAGATAATATTAAGCAATGTTCCGCCTTTCCTTTCTAATGAAGCGATTCAACAAATGCTCGGTGATTATGGCACTGTAGTGTCGAGAATTATAACGGCCCTGTTACGGACGAGGAACGACAGATTAAAGCATGTGGAATCCTTTCGACGTTTCTGCTATGTTGTGATAAAAGACGGTAGAACACAGTTGAATATCTCGATGACCTTTAAAGTGGCGGAGCATGACTACAGGATTTTTGCAATGACAGAAACTTTAATCTGTTATAACTGCAGGGCATATGGTCACACCAAATATTATTGTCCTGGCAGTAAGAAAGAAACATATGCTGCAGCTGCTGCAGATGGACTGGGTCATGCAGCCGCAACTACCACAGGCAGGTTGAGTAACGTGACTGTAGAGGCTGC
Source organism: Eptatretus burgeri (assembly GCF_056783735.1). Lineage (NCBI taxonomy): Eukaryota > Metazoa > Chordata > Myxini > Myxiniformes > Myxinidae > Eptatretus > Eptatretus burgeri. Next base: position 41,252,528 of record NC_140969.1, on the reverse strand, counting down.
AGGTAAACCAAAACATGTGACTACCCTTGTTGAAAAGGAACTGGGCCACGTAAATACGGATTCCGGAGGAGGATTGGGTCACGTGACTGCAATGGCAGAACCTCCCCTTCTAACTACAGCCGTGTCGGTAGATTTGGCAAACCAGCCACAGATAGACAAACGACATATGTTAAAATTTTCAGGTAGGATTGGAGATGTTGTTGATAGTCATCAAGTTGAAACAGCAGAAGGGCTGGAACCCTTGGAAGGTTTATTCAGTGACGATGATAAAGATATGGAAACTGCTTCAAGGAGAGTTTTGAAACGGCCCAACATAAGCAATGAAAGTAATTGTAAAGGCAGCAAAGTTTTGGTAGTCCAAGAAGATGGTGGTCTCGCCAAGCCTTCACATACTGAACAGAATGGTGAAGCACTGGGAGATGAGCTTCCACCCATTGCTAATGTTGAAGGAGATGAAACGATGGACAAGAATGCTTGCATGCATGAAACGGAAAAAAAACAAAAATTGACAGTGATGAAGAAGAAGATTCCTCCGTTCAGTGCCAACAGGAAGAAAGCACCACTTCTGCTACAAAAGGGGGTCAAGGAACACAACTACAAGTAAACAACACAGGTCTGGTCCCCGATGAATGGTCCTCCTCTTTAAGTGAAACTTCAGGGTCACTACAGGGGGATAACAATCAAAATGTAGTAGTAAAGGAGGAAATTGTTAGGTTTCTAAATGAAACCTTCAGGCAATGCAAGGTGCAAATTAAGGATTATTTTCCTGATATTAAAGGTTTCATTGCGACTGCAAAACATATGATACAGAGGAATGATGACTCTGTGTAACTTTCTGAACCACAGTTTCAACGCCTCAGGAAAGCTTTAACAAAAGCAAATAAAGAATTGCAGGAAGAAGCTTCTTTTTAGTGCCTGGTCCTTTCTCACCTAAACTTCGACAATGATGGAGTTAAAGATTGCAACCCTGAACATGAAGGGGGGTCGAGCCCCATTGCGAAGAATTCAAACGATCCAAGATTTATAGAGAACAAAGGCTGATATTATTCTCTTACAAGAGACCCATGCTACAAACACTAAAAACTGATTGGGAGAAACTTTTGAGAGGGCAGTGGTTCCTAAGCGGGTTTCCCACACCCAAGGCTGGGGTTGCCCTGTGCTTAAATCAAAAGTTTTCCGCACAGCAGGTTTCCTTCAAGGAAATACGCAAAGGGCATCTCATATCTGTGGAGTTCTTGTGTAATGCACAAAAAATAATTGTGGTGAATGTCTACACTCCGAGTGATCCTATAGAAAGGAAACTTTTCTTTCCATTTTTGGAAGAGTTCATTAAAGACCAGGACCCGACTGCGTTTGTTTGCTTTGCTGGAGACTTTAACTGTACTATTCGCCCAGAAGTTGATAGGAATTGTCATGAGCCCCATGTAGCCTCAAGTAAAGGGTTGAAGGACATCATTAAGAACTATTGTTATACAGATGTATGGAGACTACAACACCCAGACCTGCAGAGCTACACATGGTGCAGATGTCAGGACGGATTTATATCAAGAGCAAGACTTGAGAGAATATATGTCAATAAGCCGATGCTAAATGTTATAACTATATCCCAAATTCTACTAACCGGTTTTACAGACCATAGTTTAGTTGTACTTTCCTTTAAATTACCATTGCCATCAACCGGCAGTGCATATTGGACCTTGAATACTCGTCTTTTAAGTGACAAAAAATTTAAAGACTACTTTAAGGCTGTGTGGAAAAAAATTTGCACTTCCAACTTTGAGCACGCAAACCTCCGAATGTGGTGGGACCTCGCAAAGTCCCAAATAAAATCCTTTTGTCAGCAATATAGTTTATACACAACTAAGGTGGAATCTTACTCAATAGAGTTGTTAAAATCTGAAATTGTGTCTTTAGAAGGGAATAATGACGATGCTGCGAAGGACACACGAGATCAGCTGTTATGGGCAAAGAGAACTTTGCTAACAGAAATGGTTAAACAAAGGGCAATAGGTACCTTGGTACGAATGAGGATGAGCAATCTGACACTTGATATGCCAAATAAAGAATTTTTCAAATTAGAGATCTCTACCAAGAAGTCTCAACAAATTCATGGCTTACTCACTCCAAATGGAGTCTTGAAGACATCCCAACAAGGAATCCGGGGTGTCTTAAAAGATTTTTACTCAGACCTTTACTCCCCCAGGAATATAGAAAATGGAATGATACAGGAACTGATTGCTGGACTTCCAAAAATTGAAGAGGACCAACAACGAGTGCTCGACTCCTTAATCACGGCCGAGGAACTCGAAACGGCTATGCGAAGTTTAAAAGACGGGAAGGCTACTGGGATTGATGGCTTACCTGGAGAATTTTACAAGACCTTTTGGAGGTTATTGGACCTGAGTTGCGTGATGTTCTCGACGAAAGTATTCGCGCTGGAGAATTACCACTGTCATGTCGGAGAGCAATTGTGTGCTTAATACCCAAAGCTGGTGACCTTCAGTTCGTTGAAAACTGGCAACCTGTATCGTTATGTGCTGATTATAAGATTCTCTCGAAAGTTCTTGCAAATCGCATGAAAGATGTGGTCGGTTCTATTGTACACACGGACCAGACCTATTGTGTGCCGGGAAGGTCAATACATGACAACATTTTCTTGGTAAGAGATAGTCTTTCTTGCAATAACTGTTTGTTTGATGATTATGGGCTAGTATTTATTGATCAAGCTAAAGCATTTGACTGCATTGATCACCAATATCTTTTTTCTGTCCTTGAAGGGATGGGTTTTGGAAATTCGTTCATATCGTATGTGAAATTATTGTACTCTGGCACTTACTGCATGATAAAAGTTAACAATAAGCTATGTTCCCCCTTTCCCTTTCGGCGAGGCATTCGTCAAGGGTGTTCTCTTTCTGGCTTATTGTATGTGATAGCGCTGGAACCACTCTTGGTCTCCATT
>NC_140969.1:41164569-41232069 GCF_056783735.1 Eptatretus burgeri | reverse complement strand
ACTCAATGATGGCTTGACCTGCGTTGGAACATTGCGATCCAACAAGCCAGATGTTCTAGATGCGAGAAAGCCAGTAATGCCAGGGAGGTGGAAAGCTCATTGATTACTTTCAAAGATCAAGTCATCCTTGTTTCCTACGTACCAGCACAAGGCAAGGCTGTGCTGGCTCTCTTAACCATGCATCACGATGATAATGTTGAAGGGTATAACCAGAAGCCAGATATTATCCTTCATTACAATATGACCAAAGGTGAAGTCGACAACCTCGATAACCTGGTTACAATGTACACTACCAGAAGGAATGTCAATCACTGGCCAGTGTTCTTTGGGAATACAATAGATGTTGTGCTGTTGCTGCTTCCATGATCTGGATGGAAAATTCTCGACAATGAAAGGCATCTGATGGAAAGCAGCGAAGACGAATCTTCCTCTTGAAATTGGCACACGAGCTGACAATTCCACAGATCAAGTGCAGAGCTAAAAACACCAACCCTTCAAACTCCAATAAGATTGGCTATGAAGTTTTTGGGTGTACTCATGGCTCACCCAACTGCAGAAGAACAACATTAGAGGAAGAGAAGGAGATGTTACCTGCGTCCTCGGATTGCTGACAAAAATGTAAAGCTGGAGTGCACAAGCTGTATGAAGCCTGTACATGTCCTTCACAAGGCTTACACAAGCAGTCTCTAAAGAATGCTCATACGTTGGCCTTTAATGTACTGTGTATACATTTTTTGGAGTTATTTTTTTAAAAATAATCTGCGTACCTTTTCAACTTGCATTGTTGTATTGATTACCTTCACCACCGAAGGTGAAGGAAGTGATGTTTTCACCCCTCACTGTTTGTTACTTGCAAAATCAAAGATTTTTCAAGTATATTGGTCAGTCGATTTTGTTATTCCGTCTGTTTGTTTGTTTGTTTATCGCCCACAGGTCACAATTTTAAACCGATCTTTACGAAACTTCACCACATGGTAGAGCTTGAAAAAAGGAAGGAGCCTATTGTTTTTGATAATAAAAGGTCAAAAGGTCAATATAGGCCAAAGGTCAACAACTTAGGTGAGATTTCGAAAATCCTCAATTTTCATCCCATTGACTTGAAATTTGAAGAGGATTTCTATTTCAGGTCACTGAATTCAACCAGTGAGTTATTTTTGAGGTCAACATCGACCAAAAGGTCAACATAGGCCCAAGGTCAACAACATAGGCCGAATTTCTGAAATTGTCAATTTTCATCTGATTGACTTGAAATTTGAAGAGTTGCATATGTGGTCATTGAATTCAACCATCAATTATTTTTGAGGTCAAATTTGTTTTCTGGATTTTGCAAGTATCGTGCTCTGCACGACGTCCTCTTCGTGTTATTCTATATGTCTGTCTGTCTCTGTCTGTCTGTCTGTCTCTCTATATATCGCCTGCACGTCACAATTCTAAACCGATCATCATGAAAATTCACCAATTTGTAGAGGTAGCCTCAACTGAGAAGTCTCTTGATTTTGAGGTCAAAGGTGATCTTGACGTGGTATTTCTAAAATCGACATTTTTCATCCGATTGACTTGAAATTTGAACAAGATTTGCAAATTGCATCATTGAATTGGGAAATGAACTACTTTTGAAGTCAAAACGTCAAAGGACAACTCAAGGTCAAACTTCTAAAATCAATTTTTACCTGAAAAATAATCAATTTTCATCCTATTAACTTGAAGGTTGAACAGGCTTTGTGCAGTCCATCACTGAATTGGGAAAGCAACTATTTTTGATGTCAAAAGGTATAAGGTAAACTAAAGGTCAAACTTCTAAAATCACCAAATTTCATCTGAAAAATCACAATTTTCATCTGATTAACCTGAAAATTAAGCAACAATTGCAGAGTGCATCACTGAATTTGGAAACCAACTATTTTTGAGGTCAAAAGTCAACTCAAGGTCAAACTTCTAAAATCATCAATCCATCCATCCATTGGAACCATACTCTGTGCAGAGCATTGGTGCTGCCTAAGCAGTCTCCTTGGCTATTGGGCACAATCCTGAAAGGGTCACTACTCCAACAGAGGATACCAGCATGCTGGCACTCATTTTGCCAAACGCAGAAGGGTGACAGGCAGAGTCAACCCCACCTGGTATTAATTCAACAGCAAAGTGGGATTTAAATTTGGGATCCTCAAATCCCAAGCCCACCACTCTAACCATTAAGCCAACACCAGGCATAAAATCATAAATTTTAATTTTAAAAATAATCAATTTTCATCCAATTGACTTGAGCATTATTTAAGATTGTTAATTTTAATGTTAATGAAATGGACAATTTGATGTATCCATGGCAACCTTTCGAGAGGGGGGGTGGATTTTGCAAGTATTGTAAACAGCCAATTAGTGATGCACGTCTAAACAGCCCATTAGTTGTGTGCCTCGAAACAGCCGATTAGTGGTGCATGTCTAAACAGCCCATTAGTTGTGTGTGTCTAAACAGCCGATAAGTTGTGCACTCCGAAACAGCCCATTAGTTGTGTGTGCCGAAGTTATGATTCAATGACTTTTAAACATTTATTTTGTTCAGTGCCATAGAAGAGGTTACCGAATCAATTCACCACCTAAATGTCTCTGCATTGGCCTCACGTACATCAATTTTTAGCTTGTGTGTTCCAACGATGACAACATGTCTGGAAAGAAAAGAGGGGACAATTTTTCATTGAAGCAACGAATGGGTTTAATCGAAGTAATTAAGGTTCCCCCAAAGAGCAAGCAATCCAAGACGGGAGAAGTGATGGCACAAATAAGAAAAAGCATCTCGCATGGGAAGGTATTTCAAAAATGATGGTGGCCCATTTCCCAGAGTGCCCAAAATACTCTGCCAGGGATCTCTGAGAACTCTGGAGGAGGATGAAGTTGAAGACAAAGGCACTGGGTCATAAGAAGAAACTCGACATGGAAAAATAAGTGGGGAGGCTGCGACCAGTGAACTTGTTGGGATATTGGCAATCATAGTTGGAGACTTGGATCAAGTACATAATGACGTGGATGATGATGATGCTCTGGCAGCAGCTGGTAGTCTGAAACAAGCTGAAGATATTTGTCTCATTCCATGGACCAACACAGCTGATTCAAGCACTCCTAGCACATCCATATTCACTATCCATGTAATCTACCAATTGTAAGCCATGCAATGCTTGCTTCAAAGGCTTTAAACACACTCTTAAACATCTCCTCAGCTGATGTGTAGATGTTTGTTTGTTATTTAAATGCTTGTGATAAGGTTTTAATTCCCATTAGATAATCACTCTTCAGCGATTGGTGATTAACATTGAATGAGTGATCATCACACGATTAGTAATTGTACAATGTCGAACTCTTAAATGCCTTTCATAAATTTAGCCATACATGTTATGTTTAGTCATTGATGTCAAAGTGTAGCAGATAAAGGGAAATCGAGCGGTTTTGAGCTGGGGTCCTAAAAGACCCCAGATGGTAGTTAACATGCACAAATATGTTGGTAAGATGAAGGTTAATTGTACATCTGCTAACAAGGAACTGCCACCATTACGATGCTAATAAATAAATGAACAATATGATAAAAAAAAAAATGTTGGGTCATATACAGATTGGAAGAGCAGCGACGTGCTTAAAGGTCGACAGAATCAGAAAATCATATTTGGTTGAATGAATAGATGTGGCTTCACTTATCACTTAATGGTGGTTCCTTTCTTGAATAAATATCTTGAAAGGAAGATTAGAATGTTATATGGTGCCCTTTTACACTTGATTGTTCCCACCCCCACAAAAAAACGTTTGATTGGCCCCGCCCCTCCCTTGACATCATCTCAACCTCGAGTTCATACATGTATGGTCTGACAGCACCTCCTACATAATGATTTTGACTATCGTCAAATCTGGGGATTCTTGATCAGAAAATTTTTCATAAAATCCACTTTCTGACGAGTTTGAAGCGAGTTGTGCGGCCATTATCCATTGTTTGCTGACAATCTTTCCCTGGATGATGTCATGGCAGTTTATGTGGAATTGTTAGGGGCTTGTACCCAATGGGCTTGTACCCAATCTGGAATTGTACCCAATGGGCTTGTTTTTTCTTACTGAAACACCTCAAAAAATTATTCGAATTAAAAACCACTAGCACGGGCCCGTAGGGGTGGGCCCGTAGGTGCGTGCCCGTAGGTGAGTGTCAGTATGTGCAGCCTCCCCCTCCCCCTCTCTCTATCTCTCTCTCTCTCTCTCTCTCTCTCTCTCTCTCTCTCTCTCTCTCTCTCTCTCTCTCTCTCTCTCTCTCTCTCTCTCTCTCTCTCTCTCTCGCTCCCGCTCTCTCTCCCAAAACTCGAAAAGGCACATCCGCAGGTCCCCAGCAATATTCCTGGCAAGTTTCAATCGTGCAAAATAAATAATAATAAATAAATAAATAAACATTAATTGTGACGTCATTTGTGATGTCATAGCACAGTGTCTTGTCATTGGTCGACAGATAAATGGCCGTAACTTGGGAACCGCTTATCCGATTAATATCAAACCTTGAAAAGCACATCCGCGGGACCCCGGCAATATTCCTGACAAGTTTCAATCAGATCGGACTGTCGATCGTGCAAAAAATAAATAAATAAATAAACAAACAAGCATTAATTGTGACGTCATTCGTGACGTCATAGCACCGTGTCTTGTCATCGGTCGAGAGATAAATGGCCGTAACTTGGGAACCACTCGTCCGATCGATATCAAACCTTGAAAAGGCACATCCGCGGGTCCCCAGCAATATTCCTGGCAAGTTTCAATCCGATCGGACCGGTGGTCGTCGAGAAACGGCGGTCGCAGACAGACAGACAGACACACAGAGATTGCTGGAATTATAGATAGATGTTCAGTTCTTTGTTTGTTTCTTAAAAATTAATATAATCACATCAAAATAAATTTTCTTTGATTTCTTCTGATTATGTGGACCATTGAGTGAGTAAATCCTTGTATTGTCATATGAAGCCTTGCCTTTGAAATGTTCCCAACTTGTGGTAAATACTCTGCCTTAAGGCTAACATAACTCCAACACTACAACTAGCATACAATAATTCTCACAGATGGTGCAGAGAGAGAGAGAGAGAGAGAGAGAGAGAGAGAGAGAGAGAGAGAGAGAGAGAGAGAGAGAGAGAGAGAGAGAGAGAGAGAGAAAGTGCATTAACCTTTGAATAATTAGTAAAAATACAAATTAGTTAAAAGTGTGCAATTGTGAAAAATGCCAAAGGATTTTGTTTTTAACATCCTCATTAAAGCAAATAGTACATTTTATATTACAGTAGATTTAACTTACCCTTTAAAAGGTGTGTTACATAATGTCACTGCATTAGAACAACACATTCAGGTAACCAAGTTTGAGATTTGTAAAAAAAAAAAGTTTTTAAAAAGACCATAAAACTGCATGAAGAGATATGCAAAGTTTGACATCCTCATTAAAGCAAATAGTACATTTTATATTGCAGTAGATTTAACCTACCCTTTTAAAGGTGTGTTACATAATGACACTGCATTAAAACAACACTTTAGGTAACCAAGTTTGAGATTTGTAAAAAAAAATAAAAAAGTTTTTTAAAAGGCCATAAAACTGCATGAAGAGATATGCAAAGTTTGACATCCTCATTAAAGCAAATAGTACATTTTATATTGCAGTAGATTTAACCTATCTACCCTTTTAAAGGTGTGTTACATAATGTCACTGCATTAGAACAACACTTCAGGTAACCAAGTTTGAGATTTGTAAAAAAAAAAAAAAGTTTTTTAAAAGGCCATAAAACTGCGTGAAGAGATATGCAAAGTTTGACAAGACCTGAAGGATTGTGTAGATAAGCTTGAGTGGACCAGTAAGTTGTTCCAGGCAGAACTTGGATTCAGTTGAATCATCTTTCTCTTGGATTTCTGTTTCTTTTCCAGATGTTTGGGCTGAAAAACAAAATGGCATCAAATGGCACAATTGTTTCTTGTTCTTAAGATTTGTGATGTATCGCAAGTAAGACTGTTGTGAAAACCTTACTACCATAAATAATGCAGAGAAAATGGACTCTGAGGGTTAAGGGATTAATTAGTTGATTAGTTATATCGTAACTTGCATGTTTAGAGGACATCTGTGGTGAACCAAAATTTAAGCGTGACAGGATCGTGTTTAATAGAACTTTGTCTCCCGTCTATGCCTTTGTATGTTTCACTGTCAATGTGCTTATTTGCATCCTATTCATCTTCTTACAATAATTCACCGTCGGTCCGTCTGTCTGTTCACAGGTACCGCAAAAACGGCTGAACCGATCGCAACCATTTTCTGGCTGTGTAATCCTGGGACCCCTTGGAGTAAAATAGGCATAAATATAATAACATGACCCCCTTGACGGCTCCCGTAGGGAGCAGGTGCTTCCAGTAAACATAAAATGATGGACAAAATATATTGTACCAAATGGCAGAGAAAGGTTATGAAATTCTGCAAAGAAATTGAATTGTTAGGAATGTCGGCAAGAAGTGAAAGTGTGCTATCTGTGGGCCTCCATTATGAGATCAATGAATCGACTGTGTGGTAAACGTGACTCAAATATCTGTGCAAGAATTCCGGCCAGCAAAGCGCAAAAGGCTCATTCCAGTCCTGTGATCCTCATATTGAAAGGATGGAAAAAGCGCTTAATGTTTGGATCGAGGACCAAACAGAAAAAAAGACTTTGAGTGGACCGGTGTATGGGAGAACCCATTGTGGATTTACTTGAACTTTGAGTGGACTGGTGTACGGCAGAAATCAGGTCAGGTCAGGTATGGGAGCATGTGCCAGAACAGCGCGTCGCTGCGTCCACTTTCCGCCGGTACTCCAGGGGCCTCCGTCTGGCCACCCCCCAGGCAGATGCCAGGCCCATCCCCATCTCCTTGAGATGATGGTCAACCTGCTGCAACCATGAGGCACGTCGTTGGCCCACTGGCCTCCTCCACTCATGAGACTCCCTCGCTGAGAGAATCTGGTAAGCAGGATCAGCGTCAGGAAAACGAGCCACATGTCCATACAGACGCAACTGATGCTCACGGACTATGCAGGTAACAAATCTCATCCGAGTCTCTCTCAGCAACCGCTCGTTGGATACAAAATCCGACCAGCGATAGCCAAGGATTCTCCGAAGAGACCTGGTACCAAAGGAATTAAGCCTCCGTCTCAGATCCTTGGTCAGAGTCCAAGTCTCGCACCCATAGAGCAAGACTGGAAGTACCAAGGACCTGAAGACTCGGACTTTCGTCCTCCCGCACAGGTACCGGCAGCGCCACACCCCATGATCCAGTGAATCCATGACTCCCCAGGCCCGACCCAGACGTCTATTGACCTCTGACTCGCAGCCAGCAGAGACATGAATATCACTGCCAAGGTAAGTGAATCTCTCCATGACCTCAACATCCTCACCACAAACAGACACAGACAGGACAGCAGCATCCAAGATGTCACCAAAAGCCTGGATCTTAGTTTTGACCCAAGAAACCCGTAATCCCAGCGGCACCGACTCCTCATTCAGCACCTCCAGGGCCCCCAAAATGATGTCTAAAGTCTCCGCAAAGATGACTGCATCGTCTGCAAAATCAAGGTCCGAGATCTTGACATTCCCAAACGATGCACCGCAACTTGATCTCTCCGACATCCTCCCTAAAATCCAGTCCATACAAGTGCTGAAAAGTGTGGGGGCAAGTACACATCCCTGACGAACTCCAGTAACAACTGGAAATAAGTCAGAGGTGGTACCACCACACTTCACAGCACTCTCAGTACCAGAGTAGAGTTCAGACATCAGATCGATCAGTTTTGGTGGCACCCCACGAAGACCAAGAATCCTCCAGAGGACATCCCGATTCACTGAATCGAACGCTTTACAGAGATCAACATAGGCTGCAAGCAGCCCCTGCCGAAACTCTCGTCTGCGTTCGGTGAGGACACGAAGTGCAAGGATACGGTCAATCGTTGACCTCTTTGGTGTAAAGCCTGACTGCTCTGGACGCTGGTGCTCAAGCAGATGGTGGCGAACCCTATCAAGAATTATCCGAGCAAAGACCTTGCCCGGCACTGAGAGCAGCGTCACCCCTCGGTAGTTGTTGCAGTTTTGGCGATCACCCTTCCCTTTCCAGAGAGGGACAACAAGGCCCCTCTTCCAGTCAGTTGGGATGATGCCTGTGTTCCAGGCAGAGCACAAAACTGCATGCAACGACACGAGTGCAGCATTTCCACCAGCCTTGAGAAGTTCGGCATGGATGCCACAGATCCCTGGAGCTTTGCCCCGTTTCAACTGGTTCACCGCAGCCCGTGTTTCCACAAGCGAAGGTGGACCACAGTTGATTCGAGGGTCAGCAACAGGGATTGTAACACCCTTGACGTCCAACTCGACAGCTGGGGGATCAGCCTGGTACAACCGCTCAAAGTAACCGGCCCAGCGGGCCTTCACTTCAGACTCCTCTGTCAAGAGCCTACCACTCTCTGCTCGAACTGCAGTGCTCCGAGGGATGGGTTTGGATGAACGTAATGCGCGAATTCCCCTGTAAGCGGGACGAGAATCACCTGTCCACAGGTGATGCTCTACCCCCTCACAGATTCCTCACACATAGGCCTCCTTGTCCACCCTCAGTGCACGTACAGTTTTACGCCTCAGCTCCCTGAACAGCTCAGCTCTGCCATTCAGCCTGGCCCTGCGACTCTGGTCAATGGTATCCAGTGTCCCTCGAGAGACAAAATTCTTCTTTGCCCTGTGGTGAGTTCCAAGACATCCACCGGCAACATCAAGGACGGTGGTCTTGAAGGCGCTCCACAACTCTTCAGGACCCCCCAAAGCACCCAGACCCCCCAAGTGTCCACTCAGCCTGTTCGCAAACTCCTCAGCTACTCTCTCATCCCTGAGCTTGGCAACATCCAGCCTAGGCTGGGATGGTACCATTCTCCAGGATTTAAGGTGCAGCTTTAGAGTTGCTACAACAAGCCTGTGGTCAGTATTGAGGAACTGAGCACTCCGGTAGACCCTGCAGTTCTGGATCAGCCTCCAACGACCGTCAATGAGGACATGGTCAATCTCCTTTGCCACACCGCCAGCGTTGGAATACCAAGTCCAGCGATGAGCTTGTGGGCGCTGAAACCATGAACCAGCCACCCTAAGTCCATGACTTCTTGCAAAGTCAAGGAACTTAGTGCTATTCTGGTTCATAGTTCCTGACCCATGGGGACCAACACACACCTCATAACCATCCCTATCAGTTCCAGTCGATGCATTGAAATCCCCCAAGACTAGAAGTGTATCTCGTCTGGGGCACTGATCAACCACAGACTCGAGTGTGGCGTAGAATGCATCCTTCACGGTGAGATCACTCGCCTCAGTCGGAGCATAAACAGAGACCAGGGAAATGACACCTAAGGAGTGACGAATCCTTAATCTCATAATACGCTCGTTGACCGGTGTTACCTCAATTATCATTGGGGTCAGCTTATTGGACACAGCTACAGCAACTCCTTGGGTATGGTAACCATCAGAGCGACCAGACCAATAGTAGGTGTAACCACCCACCATTATCTCGCCGCAATCCGGTCTCCGAACCTCAGAGAGAGCTGCAATCCCGATGTCCAAACGCTTGAGCTCAGATGATAACAGAGACAGGTGATCATCCTCTCTTAGGGATAGGACATTCCAGGCACCCACCCGAAGGGATCGCCTCAGGTTAACCCAAGGAGACCGCCGTCTGGTGGACGACACCTCAGCACCACTCCGACACACTCTCCCGCAATCTGACCCAGGGATGTTACCCCATGGTTTCCCTCCGATCAAAGATTGGGGGTCCCGAAGGCTTTGCCCCAATCCCGTCATCCGGTGAGCTGCCCTGCAAAGGGAAGCTGCACAGGAGGTACTCCCACGGAGTGGGTTTTCAGATTTTTTTGCGTTTTTACGTTTTGCGGAATGAAGGGTTTTACGGTGGCTGGAGTGCAAATCCTGCCACCAACCTCCTAATAAGAAGTGACCCAACTGCAGGAGGATGTCCGCAGACACAGTTGGGCACTAGATATGGATGGCCGTTGGCTCACCAGGAGCTCCTCCGCCCTTTGACAGGTTTTGTTTTTAATCCTGCTGGGTGTCCATATCCAAACACCCCCCTCACCACAAAACCTGGTGGGGGAGACGGTTTAGTCGCCGACAACCCGACCATGGAACAGGTTAGTACAGGTTTACATGGTACCTGTAGCAGGTCACAGATCGAACCTGACCTGACTGGTCAGGTCCTGACCTGACCTGACTGGCAGAAATCACTGTGGATTTATCAACGTTTCCACGAGTCACCTGGAGGTGAAGGCTCCAGTTTAACCATGGCTCATAGAACTAATCGAGGCAAAGGCAGGTTTTTAACTCCAAAGAGATGGGACTATTTTGGAAGAGGATACCATCTTGTACCTTCCTGCTCAAGCAGGGAAGTTCTGCTCTGGATCAAGGTGGTGAAGGATCATTTTCCCCTTCCTCGATGTGGCAATGGAGCAAGCGACCTCGTCATGCTCTGATGATCCCACAGTCAAGGCAAGTTCTACATCCACATCTTTCTAACCTCCACTGCCCCCTTCCCCCCAAAGCATAATCATTATCTCTGAGCCAAGTCTTGTGTTTTCTATTTACAGCAGAGAACAGAACGAACGAGTGCATAATATGTTTACCCTCACCCACCTCGCTGTTTCGGAATAAATTTTAAAGGTAAAACTCTTGTGTTTTTTTAATTTACACTGAATTTAATGTATTTACATGTTTATTTCAATATTAGTATGCTTTATATATACTCGAAGCACCCGCTCCCTACAGGAGCTGTCAAGGGGGTCATGCTATTATATTTATGCCTATTTTACTTCAAGGGTTCCCAGGATTACAAACCCAAAAAATGGTTGTGATCAGTTCAGCCATTTTTGCGGTACCTGGGAACAGACAGACAGACAGACGGTGAATTATAGTAAGATATATATATATATATATATATATATATATATATATATATATATATATATATATATATATATATATACATACATACTTGTTTACTTACCCTCACCGAAGGAGAGGGCGTTGCATTTGAGTCTGTTTGTTTGTTTGTCTGCATAGAACTTTAGTGTTTTTCTCTGCAATTGATTGTCGGATTGAGACAAAAATTTCACTATATGAGCGACTACTGATGTAGAATGTTTTAATGATAATTGTGACATCATAGGTTACATGGTGTGGCAGCCATGTTGGAAAAACAGAAAAAAAATTGGACTTCTGTATCTCTGAAACCGCTTCAAGAAAAAAATTGAAACTTGGCACATAGCAAGTACTCCTCACGACGAATAAGTGTGATTTTTATGACATCGGTACCTTCATTATGACATCATAATTGCATCTGTAGAATGCTACATCTGATCAGTATAAAGATTTTGAGCATCATCTTGGGATAAAATGGTCCACAGAAAAAAAATTGATGACATCATCGGTTATGTGATTTGGCAGCCATATTGTTAAAAAAAAAAACCTTCAAAATTATTCTCTGAAGTGGCGAAATATATTAAGGCAAAACTTTATACATATAACTGCCTATCCATGAGGAACAAAAGGTTCATACATATGATGTAATCGGTCAAACGATTTGGCAGCCATATTGGATTTACCCTCAAACCTATAAAAAAAATCTTCTCCAGAACGACGGTAAGATCAAGGGGAAACTTCACATAAATGTTCCCCAAGCCTTTTTGTTATAAATAAACAAAAATGTTATAAACATTTATAATATAAATGTTATAAATAAATGTTCCCAATTTTATTAAGGAATAATTGACAGGTCACATGGTTTGGCAGCCATATTGGATTGAAGAAAAATAGGAAATCATGTTTTGTCATGAACTGTTTAATCAATTGATGTGAAACTTCACAATAATGATCTAGTACTAATGGGGAATATACATTTTAAATTTGAACTTGATCAGATGCATGGTCTGGGTGCCAGAATTATTAAATCTTTTGATCTGGGTTCTTTTTTTTTTTTTTCTTTTTTTTTTGAATGAGCCTCACTTGGCTGTGCCTGGATGGTTTTGATGGTAGAGAAGTAGCAGCTAAAATGTGAATCCTATCCAACTTCCTCCTGATGACTTTATCTTTGCTTTTTGCTAGTTTGGGTTCCTTCTGATAATTCAAATGCAGGACTGTACCTATTTGGTCTTCCATTTGATATGAATTGAATTTATTTTATTCCCATTCTAAATTCAACTGAATAATAATAAACTTCATTGGTCAGGCATGATTAGGTGTCCAATCAAAGCGGGGTTGCATCAAAGCGGAACATCTTGATACCCGGTCATCACTGCCAGCAGTTCCAAATTGACAGTTCCAGTTATGCTGTTATTAATTACGTAACACACTAAGTACTCAAACGTGACATAAAACACACCACACCAAACAAGTTCTGGCGAGGGTCTGCAATCTCTGATTGCTCATTTTCTTGTTTCAATTGTAATGTGTTTATTTTTGGCTGCTATTGATCTTCCTCGAAGTCCAGGAACCGAATTCCCCTCTTCCCATTGGCCCTTGGTTTCCACGATCACTGTTTTAACTATTATGGCATTTTCCAAGAATGTAACCCCTGAAATATTGTAGGGCTTACTGTACACTCACCTGTGCTCTCTTGAGAACCCTGAGGATCCCCAGCCCCTGTAGCAATGATACAAGAATCATTTTCATCTTCCTCGCCAATAATAAACTGTGGTTTCCGAACAAGCATGCTATCCTCCAGGCTTTCTGGTCCATCCTGCCTCACACCGACCAGATAAGAACGCATTACTTTCAACTCCAACCAAAAAAAACCTCAAAAATAAATTTTCAACAAGAACAGCACAGTAGTGATAGACAAATAAATTATATTTTGAATCAAATGATTGAAAACATCACAAGATTATTTTTTTTACATCAGTCTTTCATGCAATGGAAAAATTTTTCATTTGAAATGTCAAATTTTCATGCTCTACACTGACAGGAAATATCAGTAAAGGAGACTAAGAATAATGTCAGTCCGAAAACACGACCTTGCAAAACACCAGTTTCAAGAAGGAGATCTGGAGATTGAATTCCTTGATGAGCAACACAATCTTTGCACTCACATATAAGTTCTGATAATCTTTAAGGAGGGTACGCTGAATACCATTAGAAAACGGCTTGGAATGTAAGGCTGGGTTCCTTGTCCTGGAATGTAAGCAAGAGGGATGTCCTGAGAGATGACCCTGCATCATTGCTTTAGATTTATTGCATGCATGCATTGTTGGCATAAAAGAAGCACCATAGTTATGGTGGAATATCTTGGGTGGCAGCTGAACTGCTGAGCAGAGATAATGGCTGAGGTCTGAAAAAAATGATAGATTCCATGACTGCTTTAGATGGGGAGACGGTTTATACCTAGCTCTGTAGTTCTGTGGATCAGACTTGGAAAGCTTTTTTCTGAATCAGGGTAACATTTGCAACTTTCAATACACAATACAATACACCACAACTTCAGTCAGAAATTCTGCATGGAGTCCAGAAAAACGGCGGGAGGGGGGGTACAGGACCTGAGCTGGGTCTGTCAAAGCTTATAAAGGAAGAGCCAGGGAGGGAGACAGATGAATCAGAAACATCCTGTGTGAGAAAGGTTTCTGCCAGACAAATGAGATGCGACCTGGACAGAGAAATCAGAGAAATTTGTTTGAAGCCCTCTGATGTAAAAGACCCATCGGGTGAGGAATAAGGAACTATTAAGTTAGTAATAATTATAATAATAATAATACTAATATGAGTTCCCTTACAAGAAACCTTGACACAGGTCTATCAAAGCCTGTGCTATAACTATCAACTTATGGTTGTTTGTCTGTGCTCTGTCCTTCTTAAATGCTGAGTGTCATGCATGGAAGCAGCATAAACTATTTTTTAAATCTTTGGTATGACTCAGCCAGGGTTCGAGTTTAAACCACCAACCTCCCAGGCTCAGAGCAGACAATCCAACTATTACACCACCATGGCTGATAGTTCTTAAGAGACGGGGTGATTGCAACATAAGAGATGGAGGAAAATGGGTGAGAGATGGAACCAGAGGAGAATAGGAGAGGAATGAGAATGGTATGAACGAATGAGGGAGAACAGATGAGAAGGAAAGAAGGGAATAGATTTATGGAAGGGCGGAGGGGAGTGATACAGAGAAGGAGGGGAATAAGAATGGGATTACAGTCTGATTAAATCATTATATAAAGACCTGGATGACACTTTTGCAACCCAAGTTTCAGCACACAATCACAAACACAGCAGCTAGGGTGGAAAATTGGACTATCAAATTACATAAAAATGATGCTGTATATGTTTATTAATGATGTACAAGATTTGGGTCTTGGTGCTGGCGAAGGGCAGAACGAAAATGCGAAATGGCACGATATTAGCAAACGTGGGAGAGAGTGGTGGACGGAAGGGAACAGACGGTGAGATGGGAATGGGAAAAGCAGATGGAGATGAAAAGCACAGAACATTTATGATGATGAATTGCATCCTAATTACAGAGGTAAGCACACAAAGTACACAATAACACACGAGAGAAGCACATAAACAATGAAATCAGAATTGAAATTATGGAAGGTTAGGTTGGCTATGTCCGAATAGCCCAGGATTAACAGCGGCCCCTGCTCACCACTAATATGGCTTCTTCATTAGGAACCAACTGAGCGAGGAGGTCATGGGCAAGCTCATAAAATAGAGCACTGGACTGACATAAGCCACAATCGCCTGTGGCCCTCTCCTCTTGTTGGCAAGCATGTATCCCATCCCAAGGTGCCTGCACGATGTTGTTCAGAAGAAGTAGAATACTACGTGCCTGTGGGTGTTCAAGGCCTAACGCCATTCCTTCCTCCTGAAGCTGCATCTGGGGAAATAAGTCATGGCAATAATTGATCAAATCAACAACATTAAAACACAAGAGATAAGAGTTTCATGAGGAAATGTAAGAAGGAGCATTGCAGTCAAGGATGAGTATAAAAAGGGACAAGAAAAAGCAATCAGAGATTGCATACCCTAACCAGGACTTGTTTTGTGTGGTGTATTTTGTGTGGCAAATAAATGGAAAGATGCACTAAATGAAATAATGTTGATTGCAAATGAAAGTTCTAAATGGTGTAGTAGTAAATGTGCAATGGTCAAAGGACTGAAAAGTTGCAAAGGTTAAATGGTCTGTGGGTCTAAGTGTCAAAAGGTCAGAATGTGTGAAGGTAAAAAGGGAGAAGTGTCTTAAAAGGTCAAAGTGGTACACCATACATTGGGGCCATACTCTGTACAGAGCATCAGTGCTGCCAAAGCAATCTCCTGGGCTATTGGGCATAATCCTGGATGGGTCGCCACTCTGACACAGGATACTCAAATGGCTCAATCATCCCAGCAAGCTGGTACTCATTTTTGCCAACCTCAGAAGGATGACAGACTGAGTCAACACCACCTCGTATTAATTCAACAGACAAGTGGGATTTGAACTCATGTTAACCCTAGGATCCCAAGCCCACCACTCTAACCACCCTAACCACCAGGCAAATCTTGTTCAAATTTCAAGTCAATCGGACGGAAAAATGACAATTTTAGAAATTTGACTTCAAGATGACCTTTGATCTCAAAATCAAAAGGCTTCTCAGTTGAGACTACCTCTACAACTTGTTAAAGTTTCGTGATGATCGGTTTCGAATTGTGACCTGTAAGTGGTAAACAGACAGACAGACAGACAGACAAACAGACAGAATATCAAAATCGACTGACCCATAGACTTGAAAAATCTTCGATTTTGCAAGTAATAAAGAAACAATCAAGCAGAAGACATCATGCATAGCATGCTACTTGCAAAATCCATGAAACAAATTTGAACTCAAAAATAATTGGTGGTTGAATTAAATGACTAAATATGCAACTCTTCTTCAAATTTCAAGTGAATCAGATGAAAATTGACAAATTTAGAAATTGGACCTATATTGACGTTTTGGCCGATGCGGTACAGAAAAGTATTTGGTGGTTGAATTCCGTGACCTGATTTGAAAATCATCTTCAAATTTCAAGTCAATGGAATGAAAATTGAGGATTTTAGATATACCACCTTCGTTGTTGACATTGGGCCTATGTTGACATTTTGGTTCATGTTAACCTCAAAAATAATTGGCTTATTGAATTCAGTTACCTGAAATATAAATCCTCTTCAAATTTCAAGTCAAACGGTTGAAAATTGAGGATTTTCGAAATCTCACCGAAGTAGTTGACCTTTTGACCTCAAAAACAATAGGCTTCTCCCTTACGACAAACTCTACCATGTGGTGAAGTTTCATGAAGATTGGTTTAAAATTGTGACCTGTAGGTGATAAACAAACAGACAAACAAACAGACAAACAAACAAACAGGATAACAAAATCGACCAACCAATACACTTGAAAAATCTTCGATTTTGCAAGTAATAAATAAACGGTTCCAAATGCAATATCCTCTCCTCTGGCGAGGGTAAACCTATAAGTTAAAGAGCAGCTATCGTGGGCATTTAAATCCTAAATGGTCTTCTTAATTAAGTGAAAAATCACTTCTGTACTCCCACCCCCACCCTGACCACTCCTCGCACACCCAAAATATTTTACTCGCATCACAATTTATAGCTTTAGATCTATTGATACTGTTTGGGATTTTATGCTTTACAGTATGTTATACTTTGCTCCCAAGGTCAGAGTTTCGGCCAGGAAAAGGCAAAGACATTTAAAACTAGGAAGGGAAGAGACCTTATCTCCATTTGGAGCCGGTTCTAAAGGTTATCGGCATATTAATTTGTCCTGCATGGCTCTCAGGTCTACAATGTACCTGACCACCTCTAACAGGGGCAAAACATGTAGGTCAATTGATATGACTGGCAATGAGTTGATAAATTACGGAGGGAATTCACCTCAATTTTTGAATTCTATAAGACTGGTGCAGGTTATTTGTCTTATTCCAAGCTCCCCAAGTCTATCTTCGATATAAAAGTGAATGAGATGTTGTTAGCTCACCTGAACTTTCGTTCAGTTAGCTTATGCAATCAGGCTATGTCCATATGTTTTATATATATATATATATATATATATATATATATATATATATAAATATATATATATATATATATATATATATATATATATACATATACATATATATATATATACATATATACATATATACATATATACATATATATATATATATATATATATATATATATATATATATGAATGCACCCTGTGGCTGCTTGACTGCATCTTTTTTCTGGGGGCATGGCGATGCTGCTGATGCAATCAATGCCCCTGTTACCAGCACATTGGTACTCATTTTGCTGACCTCAGAAGGATGACAGGCTAAGTCAACCCTAACAACAGCCTAACAGGGGCTTGAACTCAAGGCCCTGGGGACTTAAGCCAACTCCAGGCCTTGTCATTAGGTGAGCCAGTCAGTGAGTCTGTAAACACATCAGTCATTATCGCTTGAACCAAACTCACGATTTGATGGGAGGGGAGGAGGACAAATTTACCCGTGCGAAGAGTGCTTTAACCTCAGCGTTGCCCAGATTAAAAAAGGAAATTGTAATACCCTCAGTCACCAGCACCAAGTGTCGCTACACTGTATGCATTTACAAAGAGAAAAAACACCCCCTCCCCCACCTCACACACCCCCATGTGAGTCCGGCTGGTGCCAGCGGTAACTAGACAGCTTAGAGGCCTATGTTACCCCCCACGCAAAGATGTATTTGTACCCCGAGTTTGGAGTTTGTAACTTAAACGATGTGGCTGTGCATAAGGAAGAAAGCCAGGGACAGAGGAGAGAGGAGATAGGGGAGGGGAGAAAGGAGAGAAGAGAGAGAGAGAGGAGAGAGGGACAGAGGAGAGAGGACAGAGGGGAGGAGAACAGAGTAGAGAGGGACAGACGAGAGAGTGACAGAGGAGAGAGAGGAGAAAGGGACAGAGGAGAGAGGAGAGAGGGACAATGGCATATATATATATATACTAGCATATACTCATGCTCCGCACGGAGTTGAATGGGTGGCAAAAGGTGGATGAGGCATAATAGTTGATGTTATGGGAAGCTGCGGAGGGTGTCATTAGGGATGTGATGCACTATGGTTATCTTTCCTTAGTTTTCTAAAGGACCTCCCTGTAGATGACATTTTGGGTGAGTGTCTTATTGCTGAATAGTCATTGTGAGGAATTATTGTCCACTTTGATAGATATATAGGAGTAACCTCTTGCACGTGAAAATGCAACATATAGTTGGCCATGGGAGAACACGGGCGCTGGGAGGTATATTCCGAGTTTGTCAAATGTTTGGCCCTGGGATTTGTTTACGGTCATCGAGTATGTGAGTCTGACTGGAAATTGCATCCTCTGCAGTGACTGGAAGGTTGGCCTCTGATGGGGCAAGTTTAACATGATTTAGGCCTAGCCCTAGACTGAACAGGAGCCGTGGAGGGTGACCGAGAATCAGAATGCAAATTTCAATGAACGGCACTTTTTGGCACACATCCGACGATCCAACACCGCTGGACACTCTAATTTGAAGATCACACACGCAAGACACAACACAGGTAATGATGGCGGTTGAGAAACGTCAAATAACGCGCAGACGTCGTGAACAAAAATAAATCTTTACATTATATACAATCTTTTGTTGTTACATTTTTTGTGTCAAATTCACCTTCTGGGGTAGTCAGCATGTGCAGAAGAGGGTTTTACATTGCAGACACTGTTTTATAGGAGTGGAATTGCGCCTCTCGGTGGTGACGGTCTGTCGACGACAAACGTGATGACGTCAGCGAATGACCGATGATGTCATGACGGAATTACGCCTCTTAGCGGTGACGTCACACGTCGCCATGCAAATGAACGTAAAAATTAGAAAATCGCCCAAAATTGCCAAATGTGTCCATCTGGCGCGATCTCACATAGCCCATGCTGTTCATTAGACCACAGAGCACCCACATGCCGAAAGTGGCGACAATCCATCCGGCATTTTTGGAGGAGATACGTCAAATTACACGCAGACGTTAACAGAAATAATATTTAGATGTATGTGTATGTGTGTGTGTGTGTGTGTGTGTGTGTGTGTGTGTGTGTGTGTGTGTGTGTGTGTGTGTGTGTGTGTGTGTGTGTGTGTGTGTGTGTGTGTGTGTGTGTGTGTGTGTGTGTGTGTGTGTGTGTGTGTATATATATATATATATATATATATATATATATATATATATATATATATATATATATATATATATATATATATATATATATATATATATATATATATATATACTAGCAGAGCATGCTTACACATTGTAAGCAATAACGAACCATGCTTCCCAATTGTCTTGGGTCGCTCACCGACATTTTTTTCATTTATTATCTTGCCAAAACGAAGTATTTGCAAGATATGTCAGTCAGCCTGTATGTTTTTTTGTTTTTTTTTGTCTGTAATCACGTATAAAAAAATTCTGCAGAGCACAGTTATCATTGGAAATATTTGTAACTTCGCATATCAGAGGCATATAGAGGTCCCTTTCAGCGCACAAAATTTTGAAGGTCAAGGTCAAAGGTCAAGGTCACTTTGTCGCAAATCAGGGGAGTCGACGAAACCCTTATTTTTTGAGTAATTTTGATCGGATCGTCTTCAAACTTGATGGGAATATAGTTCATGGTCTGGCGCTCAGCTGATTAATTTTTGGTGGCGATTGGCCTTGACCTTCATATGTTTTTTTGTTTGTTTGTTTGTTTTTTTTCGGTCTGTAATCACGTAGAAATCACTCTGCAGAGCACAGTTATCATTGGAAATTTTTGTAACTTCGCATATCAGAGGCCTATAGAGGTCCCTTTCAGCGCATAAAATTTTGAAGGTCAAGGTCAAAGGTCAAGGTCACTTTGTCGCAAATCAGGGGAGTCGACGAAACCCTTATTTTTTGAGTAATTTTAATCTAATCGTCTCCAAACTTTATGGGAATGTAGTACATGGTCTGGCGCTCAGCTGAATAGTTTTTGGTGGCGATTGGCCTTGACCTTCATGGTTAGTGCCTGAGGTCAAACATATTTGACCCCAAGGTCAAATTTTCAAGTTTTAGGAACCATATCGTGTAATACCTCAAATTGAACACCTCGATGAGTGCTTTCTAGATATGTCAAGCTTGAGACATTATGACGTCATTTGGTGACATTATGAGGCAAACACATATTTTTCATGGTTACTCTGTAGAACGATTCTCATCGAAATCTCTCGTAGGCAGATATTCCTCAAGGAGTCGCTCCTGGTGGATAGCAGCTCTGTTCACCTCAGTGTGACCTTAAAGAAGTCACACATGGTCACCTTTTGGCAAGTTGGTTTTTTTACATTTTAATTTACGATCGCTCTCTGACAGTTCTGTGATTTTTCCTGGCATATCAGCTTCGATGTCGATCGGCACGCCAAATTACCTTGCTTCCCCATTGTCTCAGGGTCACTCACCTGCATTTTTTTTTCATTTTTCCCATTTATTTACTTTCATTTATTTATATTTTCATTTCTAGACACTTTCCGACAGTTCTGTGATTTTCCTGGTGTATTGACTTCGATGTCTGGCAGCATGCAAAATTTCAGCTTTCTACGTCACCTGGAAGGTGCTGAACTTTAATATCAGTCAATGAGTCAGTGACTCAGTGAGTCACTCAGTCAGTCAGTGGTTCGAATGAGCTTTATATATTAGATAGGTATCCAAAATTACTCGAATTAAAAAAGGAAAACCAAAATCACACTTCATTTTCTTTTTTAGAATTATAAATCGATATATATATATATATATATATATATATATATATATATATATATATATATATATATATACATATAATAATAATAATAAATTTCACACCAAATTATTTGATAAACGAGATACTTTTTCAATCCACATTGTACAAATGCCTTTCTTCGACAGTACAATTCCAAAGAAGCTATTCTATGATATAGTTGCAGGTGAAACAAGAAGGGCACTTGATAGAGCGCATACCTCCACCACGTCATGCTTGATCCACGAGAATATATCGGGCCCAATCAATACATTTTTGAGATATTGTGCCTTATATTGTTTTTGGCCCAATCTCTCAAGGCTAAAGAATCACTTTTGAAATTAAATAATTATCGTATCCAGATCCGGATTCAGGTCTTCATCGAAATCGAATAAATCCATCGTGGTCACACACAGTGGCGTGCAGAGGGGCGGGGGGGGGGCGATGGTGCGTTGGCCCCGGGCATCCATTGGATGGGGGCATTCAATCAGAGAAGGAAATAAGATAGTAATTTTAAAATTTCAGCTGTGATAAATCAATTTTTGGAGGCTCACTGCACTGTAGAGGTAGTTGTTAGCCCTTTATTCCTTTAACATGGTGTAACCTTTCTGTCTGGAGAAAATGGTGCTTCTCCCCATCCCCCCACATGCATGCGCATGATGTATGTGGTGCAACCATCAAAAGCAACAAGCAGACGTGGCTGTTCGTTCCTGCATTTCCTCGAGTCATAACTCGTCTTTCCTTCAGCTTTTTGTGCATCTAGATTAGTTCTTTTACCTACTCAGGTCAGTGAATAGCTCTAGAACGGGTGCAACTACGTTTCTTATAGGTTATTTTGGTGATATTTAATGAAATATTTACGTGGGATATAGTAAGAGTGAAACCTGGATGATCAGAGGACTGCTACGGCATTTAATCTTGGAATAGGAGACATTTATTCCTTAACATGTTAATATTCGAATACAGATACCACTAATTTGCAAGTCTATGATATAAATTGCACAAAATTATCAGTGAAGAATCGGTGTGAAATAATTTGATACGAAGGAACAAAGAAATGAAATATGGTTTATCCGTCTGCAACCGACCGATTGCTTACCATTTTCTTCCAATTTTCTCATGCGTCTTAACGGTTTTTGAGATAGAAAATGAAATGTTACGAGTATTTTGTGCACTTATTATTATCGAGTTTCAGAATTATTGCAGTATAGTTTATTCTCCACAACCATGCCATCTCCACAACACAGCGCCCTCCTCAGCAAACAGCGGCAAAATGCCGTTGTTACGAACTTGCGGCGCAACAGGGGGAGCTACATTCCAGTGTCCGTGTGCAATCAGCCGTCCAAACGGCTGATTTGCATAAACGGATCAAGACGGGCTTTGTCCTGGAAAAGGCCAGCCAATCAGAGGTGAAGGGGCGGAGCCTGCCTGGGGTGAAGGTTCAGAGGTGAAAAGGGGAAGCGCTGATTTCGGGTGGCGAAACCTCCAATGCTTCTCCCCTCGGGCTATAAAAATCCGCATTGGCAACGCGCAGGGAGTTGGTGGTGGAGCTGTTATCTATAACAATATTATTGTTTTAATTTTAATGGTTTAATGGTTTTATCTCCAATTAAGATTTTTTGTTCTCTTATTATCTAAAAATACAAGAATGAATATTTGTTCAAGAGAAAATAAGCTTGTCTCAGAAGTGTGTAAGTTAGTAATCACTTTGTACACACATATATATATATATATATATATATATATATATATATATATATATATATATATATATATATATATATATATATATACATATATACATATATATATATATACATATATACATATATATATATATATCTTCTTCTTCTTCTTTCGGCTGCTCCCGTTAGGGGTCGCCACAGCGGATCATCCGTATGATCCGCATCGTGATTTGGCACATGTTTTACGCCGGATGCCATTCCTGACGCAACCCTGGTCGCCTCTTACGACACAGGGATATGGTACACCTATTTTAACCGGGGTATACACCGGGCCAGTACACTCGTACTCATTTTGCCGACCTCGGAAGGATGACAGGCTGAGTCAACCCCCTGGTGTAATAATTCAGTGGCCCAACGGGGCTTGAACTCAGGACCTTTTGGATTCCAAGCCGCTGCCCTAACCACTGCGCCAACACCAGGTATATATATATATATATATATATATATATATATATATATATATATATATATATATATATATATATATATATATATATATATATATATATATATATATATATATATATATATATATATATATATATATATATATATATATATATATTGTTTTCAGATGTCTCAGATGAAGAAAGTACAACTGAGTGGAGCACAGAACAGGAAAAAAAGAGGGGCAGAGTCGAAGATGAGTCCCATCAAAGAGGGGCATTCGATGCATGGATTAAAAGAAGTAAAGAAGAAGTAGGAGAACCTGGAGAAGTAAAAGATGATGTCGGTGCAAAGAAGGATTTTTCTGATACGGATTCAGCTCGGTCAGAATGTAATACTCTCTCTCCTCAGTCTCGTTGTCAGGATGATGATCCATGTGAAGAAAATAAAGAAGATTTTAGCATATTTTTGCAGAGAAGTGATTTTGGCTGTTTGAAGAAACCAATTCCAGATCATTTGAAGATGACAATATTACAACATGGCCCTGAAAGATATTAGAATAAAAGTGGTCCATTTGCTGAGAAGGATGGGGGATCATTTTCCAAACAGTGGTTTGATAAAGTTTCCACAAACGGAGAAATTGTGGAGAGAAAATGGTTGTTATATTCTCCATATCGGAAAGCATGCTACTGTTTTTGTTTGCTTTTTGTTTTCAAAGGAGCATTTGTCATCTGTGTCAAACTTTGGAAAGGAAGATGGTTTCTCCACTTGGAGAAAATTAAATCCAAGAATACCTGACCATGAGAAAAGCCCTTCTCATAGAGCTCACATGAGGGAACACCTGAACCTCGTAGTTCGACTCCATCATTCAACTACGATAGATGCTGAACTTCAACAGCAAATGTCTGCTGAAAAGAAAAGATGGAAAGCTATAACTGAACGGATTGTCGAGGTTATATCCTTTCTGGCAAAACAGAATCTGGCCTATCGTGGACATCGAGGAGAAGGAATATCTGGGGAATCAGAGCCAGGGGAGACAGTCAGTGAAAATACAGGAAACTTTCTAGCAACAATCAGACTTTTGGCCAAATATGATGACATCTTAGCAAAACACTTGCAGAGAGGGAGAGAAACCCAAAAGTGTCACCTACTTGTCCAACAGAATTCAAAACGAAATAATCAATCTTCTTGGTGAAACTGTCAAGAAAAATATAATTTACGAAATTAAGGACGCAAAATATTTTAGCATAATGCTGGATTCAACTCCAGATATTGCCCATGAAGATCAGGTTTCTGAAATTCTGCGTTACGTTCATATTGATGAAAACAGAAAAGTAGAAATAAAGGAGACATTTCTGGGATTTTTTCAAGTCAACAAGAAAGATGCAGTCAGCCTGGTAAATAAAATTCAGGAAAAATTGGAAGAAGACAAAATTTCCATGAATGACTGTCGTGGTCAAGCATATGATAACGCAGCAGTTATGGCTGGAGTGAGAGGAGGTGTTCAACAAAAAATTCTTGAAGTTAACCCAAAAGCTGTGTTTGTGAACTGCGAGAACCACAGCCTCAATTTGGCCTGTGTCCATGCAAGTGAGGTGCAACCTGTTTTTGTTACATTTTTTGGCATTTTGGAAAAACTCTTTACTTTTTTTTCTTCATCTACTTCTCGTTGGGAAGTTTTAAAATCTTTTGTCACTCGGACTGTGAAAAGACAGTGTGACACAAGATGGAGCTCCAGCCAAGATGCTGTGCAAGTAATCCACGAAGAGTGTGACAACGTTATTGCAAACCTTCAACACCTGCTGGAAGGAGAATTTTCAAGGGAAACTAAATCTGATGCAGGATCGCTACTGAACTCTATTCAACAGTTCCCGTTTATAGCTTTATTAAATTTTTGGTACTCAGTTTTATCATCAGTGGAGAAAGTCTCAAAACGTTTGCAGGATCCGAAAATGGGGTTCCATGAAGCTTCTTGTGATCCGAGAGGACTTATTCATGTCTTGAATTTGAAGAATGACGAAATTATCCACAATGCAATAGATTTAGCCAATGAATATTGTGAAAATTGGGGAATACCAATTGCACGAACAAGGAGAAGAAGAATAATGCCTGGAGAGTCAGCAAGTGATAGCGGACTGACGGCACAAGAAGAAATGAATAGAGTAATGGTAGAGATTGTGAACAGATTAAAAACTGAAATTGAAGACCGCAGTGTCCGTCTTCAAAAACTCAGTGACCGATTGAATTCAGTAGTGATTGAAGATGAACAAGAAAGAGAGAAATTTAAAAAAAGGAATGTTCAGACTTTGCAAATTATTAAGACAATGATGTGGTTGCAATTCAGTTATGTGATGAAATTATTGATTTTGTGATGTTCCTTCGAGCTGGAGGGAATAGAGTTCCCCCTGATCCTAAAGATGCTCTGGAGTCTTTACTGCAGTATGGGAGGGATATCTTTCCGACGCTGTGTGTTTTATACAGATTACTGCTTACAATCGCATTTTCAGTCGCAAGCTGTGAAAGGTCATTTTCAAAACTGAAATGAATAAAAACATATCTGAGGTCTTCTATGTCACAGGAGCGACTGACCGACCTGGCTTTAATAAGCATTGAAAAAGAATAAGAATTTCTCACAGTTGATGTAAAAAGTGAAGTAGTTCAGGTGTTTTGTGACAGGACGTATCATTTGGGGAAAAGAACTTAATAAATTTGATTGATTTATATTAAAATCGAATAAAGCGTTTATTTCATGTTTCATCTGTATTTATATATTCAAAATGTTTTCCTTTCTAATAATATTTCTCAGTATATTAGGCCTAATACTTGAGTCTTTGGGGCATACAATCAAGATTTGCCCTGGGCATCACCAGACCTCTGCACGCCACTGGTCACACACCTAACCTGTGTACTGTGTTGTCCTAATTCGTCCACAACTTTTTGAGATATCGTGCCATATATTGTTTTTGGCCCAATCTCTCAATGGTGAAGAACCACTTAAAAATTCTAGTAGTAGTATCCGGATCCGGATCTTCACCAAAATCGAAGCAGTTCGTCCTTGTAAAACAACCTGGATCAAATTTCATCTGGATCAAAATGCAACCAAACCAAACTTGGTTTCGTTGCATTTTTATGACCTTTGCAACTTTGGCCAAAAATATCTCGAGAACAAAAAATATTACCCCTCCAGTTTTTTGATATGTTATAGTAGACAGTATGAACTTTCATTTTCATGCAAGGCCAGGTCAAGGTCACAAAGTCTTCAAGGTCAAATGTCAGGTCAACAAATAATTCACCCCTAACTTAACTAGATTGACGAATCGATGCTGGATTTGCATTCTACGGACAATTACCTTTCCAACGACACCAAAATAATCGAGATAGGGCAAGGGGTTACTGAGATATGAGGATTTGAATGTTGGTGGAAACGCGACATAAGTCGAAAAGGTCAAAAGTTCTCAAGGTCATATCTCGTCAACCCCTAGTCCGATTTAGCTAAAATTTTGTCTGTGAACATAGACTATCATATGTAACATACATGCAAAAAATTAGCCAAATCTGAGGGGGTCAGGTTACAACCCTTGGGTGAACTGAGGTAGAAATGACCCGAGAGCATATCGGGCCCAATACATTTTTGAAATATCGTGCTGTGCAGTACTCTATCGTTTTTGGCCCTATCTCTCAATGGTGAAGAATCACTTTAAAATTTAAATAATTCTCGTATCCAGATCCAGATTCAAATCTTCACCAACATTGAATCAATTTGTCCTTGCTACACACCCAACCTGTCCTCCAACTTTTGACCGAATCCGTCAACAACTTTTATGAGATATCGTGCTTTATATCAGTTTAGCACTATCTCTCAATGGTGAAGAAACACTTAAAAAACAAGAAAAAGAGCAATCATAGATGGTGAACCCTCGCCACGACTTCTTTTGAGTGGGGTATTTTTGCAGGTTTTAGGGTAAATTCAATATGGCTGCCAAACCACGTGACCTGTGATGTCATATGTGTGACCCTTTAGTTCCTCATGGATAGGGCAGTCATATGTGTAAAGTTTTGCCTCAATCTGTTCAGCCATTTCAGAGAAGAAGATTTTTGAAGGTTGTTTTTTTTAATAAAAACAATATGGCTGCCAAATCACATCACCGATGATGTCATCAAACACATTTCTGTGAACCATTTTATCTCGAGATGACTCAAAAATTTACATACTAATCAGATGTTGCACTCTACAGATACAGTTATGATGTCATAACGAAGGCACCTATGATGTCATAAAATATCACACTCATTCCCCATGAGGAGTACTTGCTATTTGCCAAGTTTCTATTTTTTCTTTGCTGCGGTTTCAGAAATACAGAGATCCAAAGTTTTTCCGTTTTTCCAACATGACTGCCACACCACGTGACCTCTGACGTCGTAATTGTCATTAAAACATTTTGCATATAAGCAATCGCACCAATGGTGAAAATTTTGTCTCAATCCGCCAAGCGGTTGCAGAGAAAAACAGGAAAGTTCTGTGCAGACAAACAAACAAATGAAATTGCTCGTTGAGCAAGGAATTGCCGGAATAACTTTGTCATATCTCCATGATCTCTGAAAAAAAAAAAACCTGGAAATCAATTTGCTTCTTACAAGTCGAAAAGCTACTGTTTAATGAGTTATAGCACTTAGTTTGGTCATGATCATAATTTGGAAGTCAAGCGGACTTGAAATGGCGTTTTTATCGCAATTTGAAAGTTTTGACCCGACCCCCCTGACATTTGACCCCCGACCGCTAAGAAGGGTGTTGGTGTGACTCCCCAATGAGACATATGGTTGGATGCAGTATTGGAAGATGTACATTTCGGATTTAGTTTGAAATCGATTCGACCATTTTAGCGGACGTTATTGCGAAAATAAGAATTTCGGTTTTTCGGTGACCTTGACCTTGACCTTTGACCTAGATTCACCAAAAACGACAAGTGTCTAAGTTGGACCCTGGCCGACGTCTGTACCCAGTTTGGTCATGATCGCTGAAACGGTGTGGCTGCTACAGGGTAAACAAACACACAAACAAACAGACAGACAAACACACAGAATGACACACACAACCGACCAACATAATTGCCGAAATCTGAAGGATTCCGGCAATTAACAGACAGACAAATGAACCCAAATGCAATTCCCTCTCCTTCAGCGAGGGTAATTATCATATCCGGATCCGGATTCAGATCTTCACCTTCACCAAAATATAACCAATTCGTCCTTGCCACACACCCAGCACGTCCACCAATTTTCATCCGAATCCGTAAACAACTCTTTTTTTTGTTTAGATATCCTGCTCGCACACAGATAGACAAACAAACACACAAACAAACAGGGGTGAAAACATAACCTCCGTCCACCTTCAGTGGTGGATGTAATAATATCGATGAAGTTGAAAGAAGCAATCAAACGTTTTGATCAGTAACGATATGTGGAAATCAGCAAGTGTGCTTCCGAAAGATGATGTGCAAAACCATGATGGATAAACTTACCTGCTTAAGAATAAGATCAAGCATGAGTATATAACAGGACAGGTTCAACTCCTCATCTTCACCTCCAGGATCCATGTCCATGGATCCCTGTGGTGATTGTCGGTGAGGGCTGTGAAATGGACCGTGAGGTGATAGCATGGCCCTGTGTGTGGTCTCCATCACCGGAGTGTGCTGCTGCTGAATAAGGGGAAACAGCATGAAAGCAATGGTATGAGCCACAAAGAAAAAGATAATATTTGTTACGAGAGACATCACATTTGACTCGAGGCGTCAGTGGGTAGAGCGAGCTACCTTGGAAGCCGAGGGTGATGAACATTTTCATTTGCTGTCAGAAAGTTTTATAAGAGGGTGAAAAATTGAACGACCAGAGTGTACTAGAGAGGCAGACAGAGAGTCGGGATAATTCTGGTACGAGACGGCCGATAGTCGATTATTTGATGATTCGAGATGCAGCGATCGAAGGGAGAGAAGTCACATCCAGCTTTTGGGGCTGATTCATCTAACAGCTGCGGAGTACAGATTTACACGACAGGGGTCTTAAGAGAGTGGTGGTTCCGTTTCACTACGCGAGTCTGCATTTCTACTTCACAATTTTACACATCACCATTGCTCTCAGGGATCTCCAACCTGAACCTACTGCGCTGGCTCTTCTCCTGTGCCAACTTCTCATCATTCAGCAGAGCAATTCTGTCACTCATTGCCTTCGAACCATCCTCTCTCTTCCAACTGCCTTTTCCTGACTCTCGCTCGCCATGCCCTCTTGACACCAGTTCTGATTCCTCGTGTGTTATATTCCTTCATCCCTGTTTGCATTATCATAGCAATTGTCATGAGGTTATTACTTACAAAATCCAAAGATTTCGTAAAAATATTGTTGACTTCCGTCATCTGTTTGTGTGTTTCTTTGTTTGTTTGTTTGTGTTTGTTTGTAGACACGATAACTCGAGAACGGAAGAAGCTACCAATGTCAAATTACAACACGTGATTCAGGAGGGTGATGGCAAGTGCTGATTACATTTTGGTCAAAATCGGTCAAAGGTCAAGGTCACAGTGAGGTCAAACATCCAAAACATTCGATTTTTGATGGTTTGGTACAGAATCATCGTAGAAACTTCTGGTTTGCGTCGCTACCTTCTCGAGAGACAGCTTTTATTAGACAAGGTCAGAGGTCAAGTTGACGATTTCGTAAGTACCAGTCTATGACTGCTTGTTTCTTTGTCGGTCATTTCGTTTCTTTTCTTGTTTGCCTATAACACATAATTTGTTGATAAACAAGGTGGTCTTGTTACCTCTGCTCCCAAAGGTGGACAGAGATTAAAGTTCCCACTCCTGTCTGTCTGTCTGTCTGTCTGTCTGTGAGCAGGATGTCTCAAAAATGTATGGACGGATTTGGACGAAATTTGGTGTACACGTTTGGTATGTGACAAGGAAGAAAATTCTATTTTGATGAAGATCCTGATCCGGATACTCAAATTTTTTAAGTGATTCTTTACCATTGAGTAATCGGGCTAAAACCAATATACAGCAAAATATCTCCAAAGGTTATGGACGGATTATGACAAAACATGGTGGATGAGTTGGGAAGGTGACAAAAACAAGCCGATTAGATTTTGGTTAAGGTCTGGCTCCAGATCCGGTCAATCAGTGGGATCCAAAACGTAAACTGTTCAGCCTGGCAGAGATATGCGCTCTACCGAGTGTTGTTCGAGATCACTTCAGTGGTATAGGTAGTTTTGAAATGAAAGTATTTAGGTGGTTAAGAGAATGGTTATCCGCTTCACCCATTAGCCGTCGGAGCTTCGCAGTCTTGAGAGCTCCACCCAGAAGGTGAATTCACTCCTAATCGTGAATTCCCACCCAGAACGTGAATTCACTCCATATTGTAAATTCCCACCCAGAGGTGCTTGACATCACTCATCAACTTTCAGCTGATAAAATCAACTGTTCATCTTGTCTACCGATGGAGACTGATGCTAACCTTCAGAAAGAGTAGTATTCACAAATATTTGTTTTTGAATCAGGATTATTCCTTTAAGTGGCTCACCACGTCAAGAGGGTGCCTGAAGTGAGTTCCTCAGGAGGCAAATTGGTTTTATCGAAAAAATTTCTTTTTGAATCACAAGTAGCCATGGTATCAAGCCGTAGACATACTCCAGTTATCAAGAGGTGTTTTAATGTCCGCATGTGGCGATGCGAGAACGGAAAGCCTGCACTGAAAATTCATAATGGAGCATCGGATTCTGGAAGTCAGCCTAACTCACTGCAATAAATAAATAAATAAATAAATAAGTCCAAAAGCAGATCTTCTTCCCCAGTCACATCAGCTTCTTTCCAATTATAAGCAAAGCCATGGAATCCATAATCGCAGTTGACATCGAATTCTTACTTTTCTCCAGTGACCTGATCTCAGACAATGAGATAGCTTTCCGACCTCGCCACTGTTCCCTGAACATGCTGCGGCTGCTCTGCCAACAATGGATAGATAATAAATCTCTCAAATAAGAGATCAGGGCCATCTCTCTGGAAATATCTCAAGCATATGACAGTCTGGCAGCCCACCTGATCTCCAAACTCTCGGCCTCCAGCATCTAAGACCACTTCCTTTCATGGCTTTCTGAATTCTTCCACTCTCTTAGTCACTATTTGGTTCTCAATGGGATTATCTCATCTCATGTCTTTGTCAAGGATGAAATGTCAAGGCAATGCCTTGGGCCAAGTCCTGCTCCTAATATAAATCAATGATCTTTCTGATTGCATGGGGGGGAAAAAAACCTATATCATTTAGCTGACTCAGGCAGCAGTGTCTTCCCTCTATGAGGACCTTTCATTGAATAAGAAGATGGTCTAACACTTGGAATACACCTTTCACCCATGGCAGGTGTCACTCTCCCACTCTGCCTCTCCAAAAGGATAGTCTGGTGAACCCTCCCATTGACTTTCTTGATAAACCTCTTGAAGAACTTCACTCCCTCAAACATTTGGGCCTCACCATTAGCCATAATCTCTCTTGAGAAAACCACATATCAGAATTGGTCTCCAAAGTCAGCCAGTGAATGGACATCCTCCGATTTGCAAAGTCTTTCCTTGGAAAATACAAATTTCTAACAACCCACGAGGTCTTTATCTGCAGCTTGATGGAATACCACTCTCCCCCTTGAGCCGGCACTTTTGCCTCATCTCTCAAGTCTTGATGTCGTGGAGTCCAAAACTCTCAATCATCGAAATCTCCTTCAACAAAGCTGAATCTCTTGGCCTGTTTATCCTGAATCACTCACCATGTCGGTGGCCTCTGCGTTCTACTGCCTCTTTTCTGGTCTTGCACCCGATTCCCTTCCTGTGCTCAACACAACCCTCCCATAAAATAAAATTGACGCATCAACATAATACTGCATATCATACTTGAATCTGGGGTAATAGCATCACGAGCAATGTGCTGAAACGAGAGCACCAAATAAACCCAAGCTACGTTATATTTCCCAAACAAATGGATGAAAATAAGAGGAATTTGTCAATAACTGCTCAATTACAAACCTTTCTGGGGCTGTGTGAGCCATGAGGATCGTTGTTACACTTGCGCTTCCCAGCAAATTCTTGCACCGAGTTCACGCCATCCAAAAACATGTTGATAAGGAGGATGAGAGGTACCACAATGTCCAGCTCAGACAGGACCTGCACGTGTAGATGTGCACAAGTACATACACCTTGGATGTCACCGAATCATTAGTGGAACATTTGCTTCGTCATTGGAATTAGATTCATTTAGTTTACGACTGCAGCATACACCAGGAATTTAGTATTGGAACCGCATGTGTGGACATGGTGTGGTTTCGCTCCCTCTGCTCCCTCCTCCATACAACCCTCCCAAATATCTCCATGACTTATATGTTCTTCCAATAACCCACTCCTGGTTAAACTTCAAAAATCCAGGCTGATTGCAGATCTCAACTCTTTTGTTCCTCGCTTCTCCAATATATGAAACTACCTTCCTGAGGCTGTTCTATCGCACTCTTCCGTACAAGGCTTCAAGCAGGTGCTACACAATCATCTCATTTTATTCCCCGCCCTTACCCACAATCATTAATCCCAAATACTCTTCCTTGCAGGGTGCAGTGTTTCCTTCCCTCCTATCTTTCATATTTTCCTGTTCGTTCTTTCCCTTCCCACATAGTGTCCAATTATTGTCCTGCTGCCCTATTGTTAGTTCCTATCTTCTATCGCCTTTCATTTCCATGAAACTCGATCTTGTCGAGAAAAAAAAAGACAAAAGATTCCTCCCTGCTGCCATTATTCCATAATCCCAAAGCAGGCATTAAAAAAAAACAAAAATTGTTGAGGATTTTAATTTAAATTTCAAGAGATTTTTTTGTTTAATCAATGGAAAAAGAGCTTTGGTACAGGGAGTGCTTCATGCTTGCATGACAGGTAGTATTTAGTATTTATCAGTGACATCACAAAAAGTTTCTGCAGGAATTTTAACAACATTTTGAATGTGGTACCTACGTGCAGCCACAGCAGAGCTTGCTCCTGAGTCACTGCCGCACAACCTGTGAATCTGCAGCTAATGAAGCCAAACATTTCTTCCATTGAGAATGGCAGTGGACAAAGTTCAATGTCAAACATCTTACTGTAACAGAGACAAGAAGAAAGAAGAAGTTTTCCATTGATAAAAAAAAACTTTTGAAAGGCACATAAAATGTGATTGGGCTACAGCACCATCAACAATTAATCGACTATTCATTCAACAATAAAAACCACAACTACCTGGTTAACATTATCCAATTACATAACAGTGGTAATAATAATTTTTACTTCTTGTGTGTGTGCCCCCACCGAACCGCCACGAGAAGCTATTTATATACCTTAACAAGGAGTTCGTCCAAAGTGGAAACCCCCTTTGGGAGGGGGGCAAATGAGGTTGCTGCAATCTTTGTCATGTGACCCTAACCCTACCCTAACCCTAACCCA
The DNA here is from genome assembly GCF_056783735.1 of Eptatretus burgeri. NCBI lineage: Eukaryota > Metazoa > Chordata > Myxini > Myxiniformes > Myxinidae > Eptatretus > Eptatretus burgeri. Next base: position 41,198,623 of record NC_140969.1, on the reverse strand, counting down.
AACCCTAACCCTAACACCTCTGGCAAGTTTGGTTGAGAAGGATAAGTAACAATCAATGGTATCACGGTCAGACAGATAGATAGATGGACAGACAGACACCAAATTACATTTTTACCTCTGACACCGAAGGTGAAGGAGGTTATGTTTTCACCCCCTTTCTGTCTGTTTGTTTGTTTGTGTGCAGGATATCTCAAATAGTTGTAGACAGATCCAGATGAAATTTTGTGGACAGGTTCGGTGCGAGACAACGACGAACTGGTTGGATTTTGGTGAAGATCTGGAACTGCTAATTTTTTTAAGTGATTCTTCACCATTGAGAGATATGGCGAAACCGATATATAGCATGATATCTCAAAAGGTTCTGGAAGGATTCACATGAAATTTTGTGGACAGGTTGGGTGTGTGACCATGACCAATTGATTCGATTTTGGTGAAGATCTGGATCCGGATCCGACGACTAGAATTTTTAAAGTGATTCTTCACATTTGAGAGATAGGGCTAAAAATGATATATAGCATGATATCCCAAAAAAGTTGGAGATGGATTCGGACGAAACTTGGTGGACAGGTTGGGTGTGTTGCAAGGACAAATTGATTTAACTTTGGTCAAGATCCGAATCCGGATCTGGATACAAGGATTATTTAATTTTAAAAGTGATTCTTCAGCATTGAGAGATATGGTCAAAAACGATATAGTACTGTATAGCATTATATTTCAAAAATGTATTGTGCCCAATATGTTCTCGTGGATCAGGCATTATGTGGTGGAGGTACGCGCTCTACCGAGTGCCCTTCTAGTTTACCATGATACGAACATTCAGGATAGATGTAATATGCTCATGAGAGACCCTATAACAGCTGAAACAACAAGGTATGGCTGACAGTTTTGGATGCAATGCAAATATTTTATTTGCACTCATTATAATTATATTTGGTCATGCTATTAACATCATGAAAAGCTTCCAATACCATCAAAAAGAAAGGTGCGCAGGGGAGAGGAGTCGAGAGACCACCCTGAGAAACATTAGGGGAAAGATTTTATATACTGAGCAGAGTACTTTTTCTTCTGCCAGCTGTTTCCATGGCTTGGATGACAAATTGGGGAATGTTTGCCTTATGGTTTTGTATGAATTACCAATCTTGAGTGTTGTGAAATGCACTTGGACTTGTATGGAAATGCTTCACCTTCTAAGGATGCCCAACATGCTGACCTGGAAACGGCTTGTCTTGCACATTGATCCTCAACCGGAGCATGTGTCTGCTCTGTATTCTCAGCTGACCGGGAGACTGCTTGCCTTGCACATTGATCCTCAACCAGAGCCTGGGTGTGCTCTGTAGTCTCAGCTGACCTGAAGGCTGCTTGTCTTGCACATTGATCCTCAACCGGAGCATGTGTCTGCTCTGTAGTCTCAGCTGACCTGAAGGCTGCTTGCCTTGCACATTGATCCTCAACCAGAGCCTGGGTGTGCTCTGTAGTCTCAGCTGACCTGAAGGCTGCTTGTCTTGCACATTGATCCTCAACCGGAGCATGTATCTGCTCTGTAGTCTCAGCTGACCTGAAGGCTGCTTGCCTTGCACATTGATCCTCAACCAGAGCCTGGGTGTGCTCTGTCGTCTCAGCTGACCTAAAGGCTGCTTGTCTTGCAAATTGATCCTCAACCAGAGCCTGGGTGTGCTCTGTAGTCTCAGCTGACCTGAAGGCTGCTTGTCTTGCACATTGATCCTCAACCGGAGCGTGTGTCTGCTCTGTAGTCTCAGCTGACCTGAAGGCTGCTTGGCTTGCACATTGATCCTCAACCAGAGCCTGGGTGTGCTCTGTAGTCTCAGCTGACCTGAAGGCTGCTTGTCTTGCATTTTGATCCTCAAGCCGGGTCTGTGTCTGTTCTTGACTCTCACTTGACTTGTAGACTGCCATTCTCTTTGCATCCAATTTGTTTCTGCTCATCAGGGGTCTTTTTTGGTGGCATGTTACAGTATTTATAATGCAAGTAAGGTAGGTTAAGATATTTCTTAACAGAAGTGTTCCCTTTGGAGTTTCAGAAGTGCTCCGGTGGGCATCTTACCGTACCGCTCTTCGTGACACAGTGGATTAGAATTTTTTTTTAAAAGAAGAGAGGGATCATACAGAGACAGGGAAGATTAGAGGTAGAGGAAAAACATACCAAGGGAATACCCAGTTTCCTTTATTAGCTTAAATAGATAAGATGATCTCAACATACGATATTCACAATACATATTACTCATCGCAGCAGAATGTAAGTAACGTTCTCGCTCAAGGCCTGAACACAAAAGTGTTATAATAAACCTGTGTAAAGCAATCTTTTTAATAACTGGCGCATGTGTAAACACGATTATAATTAAACATGTGTGGTTGACAACAAATCACAACAACCTCAACATATGATCTTCCCAATACATATTACTCGATTGCTTCCGAGAAAAAAACGCAGGCAATGTGTTTAGCACATGAACTGATCGAGGCTTGATGACCAATTTTCTAATTTTAATGTTTATTTCAATTTATTTTTTTATCCAAACATAGCCCTTGACATTCCCCTGGATGAAAGAGGAGGTCATGAAAAGTTTGGTTGCACTGGTTCTTGCAAAGTGCGACTGCATAATGAACAAACACACAAACAAACAAACTTTCTTATTTTGTATTAGATTAGGCATTTTTACATGTCGCTTCGCTGACGGTTTTAATCAAAAGATGGCATGTTGTACTTCATAAATATTCTGTTCTCTTCACTCCATCATTTGCCCGAGGTCATCATCAATCTCCTTGGAAGTCAGCCAACATCACCTTCATCAAGCAACCTAACTGCTAATATATGGTGCCAGCAAAAATCACTTCTGCTTTGCTGCGAAGCTCAGTGTTGTTTGACATAGTTTGAACCTCCATGTAAAATGAGTAGAAAAAAAAACATTTTGAAAATTTTGAATTATTCTCATTCAAATTTCAACATCACCGTGATGCAGATTATCAAGTTGTCTAAACTTTCCATATGCAGTAGAAGATTATGATTTGTAATACCGGCTACCACTGGGAAGCACACTGTATGACGCCCATGATAATTGAGGTAACATCGGTCAACAAGTGTATTATGAAACTGAGGATTCGTCACTCCTTAGGAATCATTTCTCCGGTCTCTGTATATGCTCCGACTGAGGCGAGTGATGTCACTGTAAAGGACGCATTCCATGCTGTGCTCGAGTCTGCAGTTGATCAGTGCCCCAGGTGAGATATTCTTGTCTTGGAGGGTTTCAATGCATCGACTGGCACTGATTGGGATGGTTATGAGGCATGTGTTGGTCCCCATGGGTCTGGAACTGTGAACCAGAATATCACGAAGTTCCTTGACTTTTATTTTTTGTACACTTGTCGAGGCTCATATGAGAGCTAACCACATAACACACAACAAGGGGAGCAGGAGACAAAAGGAGCAGGAGAGGGAAGGAAAAAACAGTGGGGAACAGAGGCATTAGGAGATCTGTGGAAGGGAGAGGGATGGGGTGGGGAACATGGGGTAAACAAGATGGACACCACAGGGACTTTCAGAACCTTACATGACAGGGAAATTTTGGGAAGGAAAGCAGGGAATTTGAAGGAGGTGGGTTTGGGGTGGATTAACAGGGGTAGAAAAGATCATGGTTTTGGATGGGGGAAGATAAGAGGTGGTGCTGAATAGTTGGTTTGAAAACCTGGAGGGAAGAATGGGATTGAAGAGAGTGTAGGAGTTTATTCCAAAGATGGGAAAAAAAAAGAGGAATGAAAGAGTGAAGGTGAGCAGTGATTCTTGATTTTGTTACTTTTACCAGAAGGGGGTTGCTGGCAGACCTTGAGCACGCTGTGGAAATATGGGGGGGGGGGGAAATATCGCAGACAGAGCAGGGGGGGCGAGACCAAAGAGGAGATGGTAGAAGACAGAAAGACCACCAACCTGCCTGCAGTGAGAGAGTGAGAGGCCCAAAGACTCAGCCTCACTGCAGGAGATTCCAATAATCATAAATGCCTTTGTTTCCACAGCATGAAGCCGAGAAAGGTGAGCGACAGGAGCACCAGTCCAGAGGGGAGAGCAGTACTCCATCAGGCTGTGGATGAAAGCTTTGTACGTAGTCAGGAGCTCAGGTGGGCCGAGGAAGGACTTTGCACAATGTAGGATGCCCAGTCGGTGACTGGCTATGGAGGCTAGTTGGGAAATGTAGCTTTCCCAGGAATGATCATGGCTGATAGTGAAGTCATGGCAGACTTTGCAAGAAGTCATGTACTTAGGGTGGCTGGTTCATGGTTTCAGCACCCACACTCATCAATGGACTTAGTATTCCAAAGCTGGTGGTGCAGCAAAGGAGATGGACCATGTGCTCGTGAATGGTCACTGGAAGATGCTCCAGCACTACAGGGTCAACCAGAGTGCTCAGTTCTTCACTACTGACCACAGGCTTGTTGTAGCAACTCTGAAGTTGTAGCTCAAATCCAGGAGAATGGTACCATCCCAGCCAAGGCTGGATGCTGGCAAGCTCAAGGATGAGAGGGTAGCTGATGAGTTTGTGAACAGGCTGATTGGGGATATGGGGAGTCTGGTAGTCTCTGGGGATCCTGAGGAGTTGCGGCGTGCCTTCAAGACGACCATCCTTAATGATGCCGGTGCTTGTTTTGGAACCCATCATCAGGCGAAGAATAACTTTGTCTCCAAAGGGACACTGGATACCATTGACCGCAGGGCATGCCTTTATGGCAGAGCTGAGCTGTTCAGGGAGCTGAGACGTTAAACTGTACGTTCTCTGAGGGTGGACAAGGAGGCCTATGTGTGAGGAATCTGTGAAGGGGTAAACCATCTCTTGTGGTCAAGTGATTCTTGTCCTGTTGCAGAGGAATTCATGCATTGCATTCCTCCAAGCCTGTCGCTCGATGTACTGCAGTAAGAGCAGAGGGTGCTGAGCTCTTGACAAAGGAATCCGAAGTGAAGGGCCGCTGGGCTGGTTACTTTAGCGGCTGTACCAGGCTGACCCACCAGTTATTGAGTTGGATATCAGGCATGTTTCTATCCCTATTGCTGATCCTCCAATAAACTGTGAATTGCCTTAGTTTGTGGAAACACAGGCTGTGGTGAACTAATTGAAATGGTGTAAAGCTCCTGGGATCTGTGTCACCCATGCTGAACTTCTCAAGGCCGCTGAAAATACTGTACTCATGTCATAGCAGGCAGTTCTGTGCTCTGTTTGGAGCACAGTCATCATCCCAAATGACTGCAAGAGAGGTCTAGTCCCGCTCTGGAAAGGAAAGGGTGATCGCCAGGACTGCAACAACTACTGAGCGGTGACGCTGTGCCCAGTGCTGGGAAAGGTCATTGCTCGGATAATTTGTGATAGGGTATGCCAACATCTGCTTGAGCACCAACATGCAGAGCAGTCAGGTTTCATACCAAAGACGTCAATGATTGACCATATCCTTGTTCTTTGGGTCCTCAACAAATGCAGGTAAGGGTTTAAACAGGGGCTCTGCTTTCAACCTTTCAATTAAGAGAACAGAGACATTTCAACCTTTGTTTCAAAAATCGTGCTATTTTGTGAGATTTTGTTGACTTTGTCTTACCGGACGCTTGAGGCCTACCCTTGAGGCTTGTGGCCTACCGGTTCCCCTCGGTGTACGATCGTGATTTGTTTTTTCTCCCCATTACCTTCAATTTCTATCTTCTCCACTTTCTTAACGTCCCCCATTCCTCCCAACTAATCACTCCATTTATCTTAAATCAAAAACAAACAAAAAAAAAACACTACCTTTCTCCTTCCTCACTCACGACTCGATTCTTCTTCTTCTTCTTCCTCTTCTTCTTCTTCATTTCTTCTTCTTCTTCTTTTCCTCTTCTTCTTCTTTTCCTCTTCTTCGTCCTCATTTTTTTCTACAACACTTCCATGACCTAATCTGTTGAAAACTCTCTCTCAAACATTAATAATAATAATAAAAACTATCTCCTATAATGCTTCATCTTCCTCTTTCACACGTGTGGTACTCTTCACTGTATCATAATGCACTACTCTTCTGCTATTTAAACAGACTGCTCTCAATTTGACCTTTCCTTCATACCTTGCCTAAAAAATCCAACTGTTACAGCGTTTCTTCTCTCCATTCTTTGGATTCGCCTTTATTGCATCCCTCAAGAATTGTGTTAAATCGCATCTCTGACCTAAAACTTTTTAAAACCCCAGTTTGCGATGAATGTTTGCTTTCCATCAACCATTCTTTTTTTCCAACTTCAGTGACATCTCACCCCTCACTCTCAAAGCAACCATCCACTCTTTTCCCTCCAAGCCTCCTTCTCACCTCTCTCAAAAACTCCCCCCTCATCTTTCTCCCACCATTCATCCCCCTCACTCATCCTTCTCAAAGTTGCCCCCCCTCTCATCCACAAAGCTCCCTCCTTCCACTGCCTTCTCACCTCCATCTCTTCACGCCACCTCCTCAAATCCCCAACTGCCTTCTTCCCCTCTCTTGTCCCCCTCTCCCCCAGTACCACAGAGCCTTTTCTCCTCCTCATCCGGCCCCCTCCCCTAGCTATTCTGGAATCCCCCACACTATTTCAACAACTCTCCTTACCTACCCCCCTCATCCCTTGTCCTACCCTCCCCCCGCCCACCCCCTGCACCCAAAGCCTCCTCCCCTGCCTCTTCATTAAAAGTGTTGATCTCAAATATCCGGGGCCTTCGCTCAAACCTTTCAGATCTTTCCATACAGGTTGTCACTGACAAACCAGACATAATCTGCCTAACAGAAACTTTCCTCTCCCAAGACGTGTCTGACTCCCAAGTATCTCTCCCAGGTTACTCCCTCCTCTGGGATGACAGACCTGAGCCTCGTCCTGGTGGAGGAGTTGCTCTCTTCATCAAAGACTCTATTCCTCACTCTCCATGCACTGCCCTCACTCCCCCACACCCCAGCAATACCTCTGGCTATGGCTTCCCCTCCACTCCCACCTCATGTTTATATGTGTACTGTACTATCCACACCTCACTATCCGAAAACATGGACCATCTTCTATCTTCTCATCCAAACTCTCTCTTCCTCATATGTGGTGACTTCAATTGTCATCATGCCAGTTGGCTAGGTGTGGGTACCTCTCTCACCTGCCATGGCACCTCAGCAAAAGCTTTCTGCAACTCATTGGGACTGACTCAATCGGTCAACTTCCCTACCCGGATCTCAACCAATGGTACTCCATCTCTTCTGGATCTGATTTTGACAAATTTCCCTGACAAAATCTGCTGCTCTTCCCCACTCCAATCGGTTCTTCTGACCACGTCCTTGTCAAAGTCGACATCACTCTGGCTATTATCAGAGAACCACCTCACCGCCGTCAAGTCTGGCATTTCACTCAAGCCGACTGGCAGGGTCTCCGAGCAGCCCTCAAACTTATAGACTGGTCTCCTATCGTTACTTTCTCCAACATAAACTCTTCCTGGGAATTCTTTCAAAGAAACTTGCTCTCCCTCATGCACACATTTATCCCCTCTCGTCTTCAGTTATCCTACCCTTCCTCCCACCCTTGGTTCACTGAAGCTTGTGGTGAGGCAGTTGTCCTGAAACAACTTGCCTTTGCCTCATGGAAAGCAAACCCAACTGAGGGCAATCTCAGTTCCTTCCATAAAGCTCGGAACAAGTGTGTATCTACCCTCAGGAGAGCCAGAAAACAACATCTTTCTCATCTCAAGTCTGAACTCTCAAACCTCTCTCCCTCCTCAAAATCCTGGGAGCATCTAATCAAATCTGTTTCTGGTGTATGTTCCCCCTCCATCCCCTCCCTTACCTCAAATGGCCGTACTGCTGATTCCACACGTGAAAAAGCTGAATGCCTAAACTCGGTGTTTGCAGCTAAATCTTGTGCCCAAAACCCATCACTTTCTCTACCCACCTTACCCAGTTGCACCCAACTGTCCCTGGACTCTGTGTCCTTTTCTCCTGACAAGGTGGAGAGCTTGCTGTCAAACCTCGACTCAGATTCTGCAACCGGTCCAGACGGCATCAGCCCACGTGTCCTCAAAGCCTGCTCTTCTGCTCTTGCTCACCCTCTCTCCGTTCTACTCCCCCTCTCATTTGCTCAAGGTCGTCTGCCATTTGCTTGGAAATCAGCAAACATTACTGCCCTGCACAAAAAGGTGCAAAAACAGATCCCTGCAACTACAGACCAATTAGCCTTCTCCCAATCATCAGCAAGGTTATGGAATCCATCATCGCTTCAGACATGAAATCCTTCGTCTTCTCCAATGGCTTGATTTCCGATCATCAATTTGGTTTCAGACCAGGTCACTCTACCCTGGATATGCTGCTTCTGCTCTCCGAACAATGAATGGAGGTCCTCAATGTAGTGTCGTGGCAGAGGTCCGAACAGGCAGACATGAGCCGGAGGGTAACACAACTCTGGTTTATTGCCTCGAGCGAGAGGGTGGGCGTAGGATGCCCGTAACTCCGCTTTATTACGCACTCGATGGACTCTCCAGGCACACGACCTACAAGACAGGTCAGGTCAGGTATGGGAGCATGTGCCAGAACAGCACGTCGCTGCGTCCACTATCCGCCGGTATTCCAGGGGCCTCCATCTGGCCATCCCCCAGGCAGATGCCAGGCCCATCTCCATCTCCTTGAGATGATGGTCAACCTGTTGCAACCATGAGGCATGTGGTCGACCCACTGGCCTCCTCCACTCATGAGACTCCCTCGCTGAGAGAATCTGGTGAGCAGGATCAGAGTCAGGAAAACGAGCCACATGTCCATACAGCCGCAACTGACGCTCACGGACTATGCAGGTAACAAATCTCATCCGAGTCTCTCTCAGCAACCGCTCGTTGGACACAAAATCCGACCAGCAATAGCCAAGGATTCTCCGAAGAGACCTGGTACCAAAGGAATTAAGTCTCCATCTCAGATCCTTGGTCAGAGTCCAAGTCTCGCACCCATAGAGCAAGACTGGAAGTACCAAGGACCTGAAGACTCGGACTTTCGTCCTGCCGCACAGGTACCGGCAGCGCCACACCCCATGATCCAGTGAATCCATGACTCCCCAGGCTCGACCCAGACGTCTATTGACCTCTGACTCGCAGCCAGCAGAGACATGAATATCACTGCCAAGGTAAGTGAATCTCTCCACGACCTCAACATCCTCACCACAAACAGACACAGACAGGACAGCAGCATCCAAGATGTCACCGAAAGCCTGGATCTTAGTTTTGACCCAAGAAACCCGTAATCCTCATTCAGCACCTCGAGGGCCCCCAAGAGGATGTCTAAAGTCTCCGCAAAGATGACTGCATCATCTGCAAAGTCAAGGTCCGAGATCTTGACATTCCCAAATGACGCACCGCAAGCTCCAGGCAGAGCACAAAACTGCATGCAACGACACGAGTGCAGCATTTCCACCAGCCTTGAGAAGTTCGGCATGGATGCCACAGATCCCTGGAGCTTTGCCCCGTTTCAACTGGTTCACCGCAGCCCGTGTTTCCACAAGTGAAGGTGGACCACAGTTGATTCGAGGGTCAGCAACAGGGATTGTAACACCCTTGACGTCCAACTCGACAGCTGGGGGATCAGCTTGGTACAACCGCTCAAAGTCACCGGCCCAGCGGGCCTTCACTTCAGACTCCTCTGTCAAGAGCCTACCACTCTCTGCTCGAACTGTAGTGCTCCGAGGGATGGGCTTGGATGAACGTAATGCGCGAATTCCCCTGTAAGCGGGACGAGAATCACCTGTCCACAGGTGATGCTCTACCCCCTCACAGATTCCTCGCACATAGGCCTCCTTGTCCACCCTCAGTGCACGTACAGTTTTACGCCTCAGCTCCCTGAACAGCTCAGCTCTGCCATTCAGCCTGGCCCTGCGACTCTGGTCAATGGTATCCAGTGTCCCTTGAGAGACAAAATTCTTCTTTGCCCTGCAGTGAGCTCCAAGGCATCCACCGGCAACATCAAGGACGGTGGTCTTGAAGGCGCTCCACAACTCTTCAGGACCCCCCAAAGCACCCAGTCCCCCCAAGTGTCCACTCAGCCTGTTCGCAAACTCCTCAGCTACTCTCATCCCTGAGCTTGGCAACATCCAGCCTCGGCTGGGATGGTACCATTCTCCAGGATTTAAGGTGCAGCTTTAGAGTTGCTACAACAAGCCTGTGGTCAGTATTGAGGAACTGAGCACTCCGGTAGACCCTGCAGTTCTGGATCATCCTCCAACGACCGTCAATGAGGACATGGTCAATCTCCTTTGCCACACCGCCAGCGTTGGAATACCAAGTCCAGCGATGAGCTTGTGGGCGCTGAAACCATGAACCAGCCACCCTAAGTCCATGACTTCTTGCAAAGTCAAGGAACTTAGTGCTATTCTGGTTCATAGTTCCTGACCCATGGGGACCAACACACACCTCATAACCGTCCCTATCGGTTCCAGTCGATGCATTGAAATCCCCCAAGACTAGAAGTGTATCTCGTCTGGGGCACTGATCAACCACAGACTCGAGTGTGGCGTAGATTGCATCCTTCACGGTGAGATCACTCGCCTCAGTCGGAGCATAAACAGAGACCAGGGAAATGACACCTAAGGAGTGATGAATCCTTAATCTCATAATACGCTCGTTGACCGGTGTTACCTCAATTATCATTGGGGTCAGCTTATTGGACACAGCTACAGCAACTCCTTGGGTATGGTAACCATCAGAGCGACCAGACCAATAGAAGGTGTAACCACCCACCATTATCTCGCCGCAATCCGGTCTCCGAACCTCAGAGAGAGCTGCAATACCGATGTCCAAACGCTTGAGCTCAGATGATAACAGAGACAGGTGATCATCCTCTCTTAGGGATAGGACATTCCAGGCACCCACCCGAAGGGACCGCCTCAGGTTAACCCAAGGAGACCACCGTCTGGTGGACGACACCTCAGCACCACTCCGACACACTCTCCCGCAATCTGACCCAGGGATGTTACCCCGTGGTTTCCCTCCTATCAAAGATTGGGGGTCCCGAAGGCTTTGCCCCAATCCCGTCATCCGGTGAGCTGCCCTGCGAAGGGAAGCTGCACAGGAGGTACTCCCACGGAGTGGGTTTTCAGATTTTTTTGCGTTTTTACGTTTTGCAGAATGAAGGGTTTTACGGTGGCCGGAGTGCAAATCCTGCCACCCACCTCCTAATAAGAAGTGACCCAACTGCAGGAGGACGTCCGCAGACACAGTTGGGCACTAGATATGGATGGCCGTTGGCTCACAAGGAGCTCCTCCGCCCTTTGAGAGGTTTTGTTTTTAATCCTGCTGGGTGTCCATATCCAAACACCCTCCTCACTAGAAAACCTGGTGGGGGAGATGGTTTAGTCGCCGACAACCCGACCATGGAACAGGTTAGTACAGGTTTACATGGTACCTGTAGCAGGTCACAGATCAAACCTGACCTGACAAGACACTGCTAATGATACCACATGCTGCTAACTGGTGCTACTGGTGCTACAAGTCCCTCGTGGGCGAGTCAGGACATATGAAGCCACAACCACATGACCACCACCATCCGTGACTCGGGGCTCCGCCCATACAATACATGCTCCGCTCATACACCACACTCAATGCCAGACAGGAAATCCGTGCCGTATCCCTGGACATATCACGTGTTTTTGACACAGTCTGGCACCCTGCCCTGCTCACCAAACTCTCTTCCCATGGTATCCAAGGCCATCTCCACTCATGGCTCACAGACTTCCTCTCCTGTCGCAGTCAACGTGTGGCCCTAAATGGAGTTCTTTCATCCCCTCTTCCTGTCCAGACTGGAGTTCCTCAAGGTAGCGTTCTGGCCCGTTCTTTTTCTGGTTTTCATCAAGGATCTCTCCGACTCTCTGAAAAATCCTCTATATCTCTTTGCTGATGACTCCACCCTCTGTTTTACCATCGGTCATCCCTCAGAACGGCAAGCAGCAGCTTCTTCGCTCACTGCAGATCTGGATAAAATCACAAACTGGTCCAACACGTGGAACATGTCTTTCAATCCGGACAAATCTCACACTCTCACTGTGTTTCGGAAAGGACCGTTTAGAAACCCCGCCCCATCCACTTTCTCAACAATCCTCTGGAAGAAGTCCTTTCGTTCAAGCTTCTGCGTCTCACTAACTGCCATGAACTTTCCTGGGAAAGCCACATCTCAAACCTCGCCTCCAAAGCCAATCGCCGACTGGGAATCCTCCATCGTGCAAAGTCCTTCCTCTGCCCACCTGAGCTTCTGACCACTTACAAAGCTTTTGTCCGCAGCCTGATGGAGTACTGCTCTCCCCTCTGGGCTGGTGCTCCTGCCTCCCACCTTTCTCGGCTTCACGCTGTAGAAACCAAGGCATTTCGGATCATTGGCATCTCCCGCAATGAAGCTGAGTCTTTGGGCCTCTCACTCAATCACCGCAGGTTGGTCGGTGGTCTTTCTGTCTTCTACCGTCTCCTCTCCAGCCTTGCCACCCTCCCTGTTCTCTCTGCGATTTGTCCCCACCACATTTCTACAGAGCGCTCAAGGTCTGCCAACAACCCCCTTCTGGTAAAACTACCAAAATCACAAATCACTGCTCACCTTCACTCTTTCATTCCTCTTTTTTCCCACCTTTGGAATAAACTCCCTCACTCTATTCATTCCCATTCTTCCCTCCAGGCATTCAAAACAGCTGTTCACCACCACCTCTTATCATTCCCCATCCAAATCCTTGATCTTTTCTTCCCCCAATAATCCACCCAAGCCCACCTCCTTCAAATTCCCTGCTTTCCTTCCTGAAAGTCCCTGTAATGTCCATCTTCTATTCCCCATGTTCCCCGTCCCATCCCTCTCGCTTCCACAGATCTACTAATGTGTCTGTTCCCCACTGGTTTGTCCTTCCCACTCCCTCCCCTCCTGTCTCATGCCCCCTTGATGTACGTTGTGTGTTAGCTCTCATACGAGCCTCGACAAGGTATACAAAAAAAACCTATGTTGATATACACAGTGATCGATTCAGTAAATCGGGTTACCATCTGAAGGAATCTCGGTCTTCGTTGGATGGCACCAAAACTGATGAATTCGATTTCTCAACTATATTCTGGTCCTGAGAGTGGCGACCAGGGTTGCGTCAGGAAGGGCATCCGGCGTAAAACATGTGCCAAATCACAATGCGGATCGGATGATCCGCTGTGGCGACCCCTAACGGGAGCAGCCGAAAGGAGAAGAAGAAGAAGATTCTGGTCCTGAGAGTGCTGTGAGGTGTGGTAGTTCCATGTCCAACTTATTTCCAGTTGTTGCTGGATTTTGTCAGGGGTGTGTTCTGGCCCCAACACTTTTGAACACTTTTATGGACTGAATTCTGGGGAGGATGTCGGAGAGTTCAAGCTGCGCTGCATCGTTTGATAATGTCACGATATCGGTCCTCGATTTTGCAAATGATGCGGTATCTTTGTGGAGATGCTGGATATCCTTATGGGGGCCCTCGAGGCACTGAATTTAAAGTCGGAGCTGCTGGGATTATAGGTTTCCTTGGTCAAAACTGAGATCCAGGCTTTCGATGACATCTCGGATGCTGCTATCTTGGCTGGTCCTGGTTGTGTTGAGGATATTGAGGTCACTGAGAGATTCACTTGCCTTGCTAAGGTTTATTCCAACAGAGTGGGAGGGAGGCAGAGAGAGGGACACACACACACACACACACACACACACACACACACACACACACACACACACACACACACACACACGACAGTGGATGAGTAACTGAGGCTAGCAGATATAAAGGCAACCCCCGTGTTCGGAATCCCCACAAATCTTATTCATTCATATGTGAACATGGGACAGACACGTCACAAGGTTAATGAGGCAGATTAGATAATGTAGTCTGAACCAATGGGGGTAATGATTGTTTTTATTCTCAGACCCAACTTTCACTACATAGACATGTGGGACATGACCAACGTTGAGGGAGTTGAGTGGACGGAGGAGGTAAAATATATACATTTTTTGTTGCAGGTTATGTTCACAGTGCAGTCATTTTTGTTTACGAACAAGCACTGACAACAAAAGCAGTACCCACTTATACCATGAAAACAAAATATCAAAGTGAAAACGAAAAATCGGAACCAACAATATTATTTAGTATGACAAGTAATAAGTATATTAGGCTTTAAGATATTGTGTGTTCTGGAGCAGAAATCCTTCGCCTCGGGTGGTGTTGGGTGACCAACAGTGGCATCTGGTAGGCTGTTCCACACAGGTATTATTGCGGGAACATAAGAACGATCATGCTGAGCAAGTGACCAGTGACCACTCTCCATCTTGCCATTATGACCCTGCACAGCATAGCTTCCAAAAGGAGGCACTTGCTCTGGTGGACTTTATTGGAGTCCATGATGGAAGTAGCATGGACTTCAGAAGTGCTGGAACTTCCTCTTTGTGTAGTCTGTACATTAGACACAGACATGCTATAGACCCCCTGTGTGGTAGGGGGTTGATATTCAATTCCTGTGGGGAGCCTGCACGACATTGCACATTATCCAGTTTCTTAAGATGCATGGTTCTTTCAGACATCCAGGTGAGAGGAGCATCCTCCATTGTGCTCTGGACATTGGCTTTGTACGCTCATGCCCAGCCAGGTAGATCCAAATATGGAGCAATACTATGAAGGACACTCATTCTTTGTCCAGCTCTCACGGCAATAGAGTTCAAGTGAGACTGGAAGCCCATGCACTGGGAGAAACTGACTCCAAGTATGTCCAGCTCATGTACTCGCTCGAGGGGCTTACCACCCATAAAGAGCTCCAGAGGCTGATCGCCAGGTAGTCATCTACTGAGAGAAATTACCTTGCATTTCCCAGTAGCGAATTGGCCATTGCATTTCTGCCTCCACTAATAGATCTTCTGCAAGTCCTCCCTCAGAGAAATGATGGCATTCTCTTCATCAAACAGGCAGTAGATGGCACTATCATCGGCATCAAGGCAGGGATGATTACACAGGTTGTCACACAGATCGATAACGTGGACTAAAAACAAGGTGAGCCCAATAATAATTGATCCTTGAAGTACAGATGCATTTATTGAAGTTAACTTTAATGTTTCGTAATTGGCCACTACCTGGATAAGTCTGCCTGTCAAGTAGCTGGATAACCACTGCAACAGCTGTCCTGCAATTCCATTAGCATCGAGCTTGGCCATCAATCCCTTGTGCCATCCTCTATCAAATGCAGCTTTGATGTCAAGTGCCACAATTGTATCCTCTTGATGGGTTCCAAGCATTATGAACCAGGTGTACATACATATAGGAGGACTAATGGACCACCCCAAACCTTAGCCTTGGAGCAATGTCAGCATCATTTGCTGTTGTTGCCAAAGATATGTTAATATGAAGATTTTGGATTCCAAAATGAGAGTTTTGAATTCTACTATGTTGTCAGACACTGAGAATGTTGAATTCTGCCTTTTGAAACAAACCCAATTTTTACCCTCGCCAGAGAGGATATTGTATTTGAGTCCATTTGTTTGTTTGTTACTTGCAAAATCGAAGATTTTTCAAGTATATTGTTTAGTCGATTTTGATATTCTGTGTGTCTGTTGGGTTGCCGAAATAGGTGACCCTTATTGTCAGTAATTCTGTATGTTTGTTTGGATGTTTGTTTGGATGTTTGTTCATTTGTCATCAGCATAATTGGTAGTAAACGTGGGCCAATTTTGACCAAACTCGGTTGGTAGGTACATCTTATGACCTAGTGCTTTGGAAATTGTGATGGTTGCTTGGGATGCTTTGGTTCCCTAGCAACAACCGAAAAACCTTCAAAATCGGTACCGTTCACGCGAAATCAATTCCGAAAGCCATTATCCCACGTATGGTTATGAAATTTGGCACGAATGATCTACAGGTGATGCTCTCTCAAATATATTCCGGTTTTTGTGATATATGGAATACTTTACCCGCAGCGCCCCCTACAATTAGGGTATGCGCGGAAATTGGCGAAAATTGAAGGCCCCCTAGCGACCAGGTGAGTGCATCGATATGAATGAAACTTTGCAGGTTCATAGTACTCAATGAGTACTACAACTTTGCCTCAGGACATATTGACCGATTTTGCTTAGATCTGGGGTCAAAGGTCAATTAGTGCAAAAATCGATAATATGCGAGAGCTGGAGGTGCCTTCGCGCCAAATGGGGGGTTATAGTCAGATGGTCATGAAAATTCACACTAATCATCTGGAATACATTGTGCACAAACGAACAAGCCGGATTTTTGATTTAGATCTTTGTTCACCCACAGCACCCCCTTGAACTTTGGGGATTTCCAATTTAAAACCGCATTTTCGGTACTTTTCATTCAAATTGATACCGAGTAGTTATCAGGAGATGGAACTCGATGAGATTTGATAAGCATAATCTTAAGGTGATTCCCTATCCGCTATATGACATCAATTTTGCTCTATATCTTATAGTTTCCATGCACGGTGACCCATCGCCGCCTACAGGCTTGTCTGTCTGTCTGTCTGTCTGTTTATCGCCGACAGGTAACAATTTCAAACCGATCTTCACGAAACTTCACCACATGGTAGAGTTTGACAAAAGCAATAAGTCTATTGTTTTTGAGGTCAAAAGGTCAAAAAGTCAACATAGGCCAAAGGTCAACAATTTTGTCAAGTTTCTGAAATCCTCAATTTTCATCCGATTGACTTGAAATTTGAAGAAGATTTGCATATTTGATCAATGAATTCAACCACTAATTATTTTTGAGGTCAAATTTGTTTTATGGATTTTGCAAGCATCGTACTCTGCACGAGGTTGTCTTCTTGTTTATTTGTTTGTTTGTCCACACAGAAATTTCGTGTTTTTCTCCGCAACCACTTATCAGATTGAGACAAAATTTTCACCATAGGTGTGACTACTCGTGTAGAATGTTTTAATGATAATTATGACATCATAGGTCACGTGTTGTGGCAGCCATGTTGGAAAAAATGGAAAAAATTTGGACCTCTGTATCTCTGAAACTGCACCATGGAAATAATTGAAACTTGGCAGATGCAAAGTACTCCTCATACGGAATAAGTGTGTTTTTTATGACATCATAATTGCAGATGTAGAATGCTACATCTGATCAGTATGAAAATTTTGGAGGGTCATCTCAGGATAAAATGGTCCACAGAAAAAAAAAAACTTGCTGACGTCATCAGTCACGTAATTTGGCAGACATATTGTTGAAGAAAAAATAACCTTCAAAAATCTTCTCTGAAGTAACTGAACAGGTTGAGGGAAACTTTACCCATATGATCGCCTATCCATGAGGAACAAAAGGTTCACACACATGATGTCATAGGTCACATGGTTTGGCAGCCATATTAGATTTATCCTAAAACCTACAAAATTCTTCTTCTTCAGAAGAGCTGGACAAATTGAGGGGAAACATCACACAAATGTTCCACAAGCCTTGGGTGTACAACTTTGGAGAGGAATAATTGATAGGTCACATGGTTTGGCAGCCATACTGGATTGAAGAAAAATATTAAATCATGTTTTCTCTGGAGCCGCTTAATCAATCGACAAGAAACTTTAAAAATTTGATCTATTAGTGATGCGGAATAAACATTTTAAATTTCAACTTGATCAGATGCATGGTCTGGCAGCCAGAATAATTTAATTTTTTGATCTGGGTTATTTTTGATTTTTCTATTTTTTTTTTTAAATAAGGCTCACTTGGCTGTTCCTGAATGGGTTTGAGGGAAGAGGGGTATCAGCTGAAATGTGAATCATATCCAGGTTCCTCCTGATGACTTCATCTTTGCTTTTTGCTTGTCCGGGTTCCTTCTGATGACTCCAATGCAGGACTGTACCTATTTGGTTTTCCATTTGATTTGAATTGAATTTATTTTAATCCCATTCTGAATTAAATTGAATAATAATTTTTAAAAAACGTCATGGATCAGGGTCAGGTGTCTGATCAAAGCGGGACATCTTGCTGCCTGATCATCACTGCCAGCAGTTATAAACGCAAGTACATGTAAGTACACACAATTTTATTGATTGCTGATTGCTCTTTTTCTTGTTCAATGTGGGAACTACATGGCGTGTATTGTAGCGTTTTGAAAAAAATTGTCGTTATTATGTGCACCTACAACCATCTAACATAGTTAAGCTGCCGGCAACTCACAAAACATCGAATTGGTGTTTATAACGTTTTAGAATCAAACTCCTCCCTTATTCTGTCAAGAAGGGTATTGTGCTAAAGGGGTATTGTGAAGACAAAGGCTTAGCTTTACATTTCACCCAAATGCTAGACTTAAATGGAAATAGCGAGTTGAGCCATTAACCAAAACTTTCTTTTCAGCTTTGGCATCTGCTTGGTCGACAACGTCTGAAGTTTACTTTGAAATTTGTCTTTTCTTTTGCTCTCATTCTTTAGTCATTTTGCAACTCTACTGTTCGCACAGTTATAATATTTCTGCAATTACCAGTCAGAACATGTGATATATATATATATATATATATATATATATATATATATATATATATATATATATATATATATATATATATATATATAAATATATATATATATATATATATATATATATATATATATATATATATATATATATATATATATATATATATATATATTGAATCTTTGAAAGTGTGGATAATTTATATTTTGAGTTCAGGGTAATGCAAAATCAAATAAGACAGGCAGGTACTGGCAAATAGGCCAAATAATGTGAACTATATTCAAAGGAGTTAAACAAAGACACATGCAATATGATAATGATCTGACTTTAAATATTATGTTGTATGAATTATTAAGGATACAAAGACTTGGAATCATACGGAAAAACCTCGAGATTAAAACTCAGACTAGACTTGTCAGGATCCAGCTACATCATTTGTTCCTTACTTTTTCAATTCAATTACACTTAATTGAATGCATGGCAAAATCCCAACTATTCATCATGACCTACAACATGTAAAGGGTGACTTTAAAAATCCGATTTAACATGTGCTGGAGTGTTCATTCGAGCTCTGACCTTAAGACTTCTCGGAATTCCTTGATATGATTTTCAGGCACATCAGTGCGCAGAGCTTCAAGCCACTCGGGCATGATGCACTCCCACACAGCCAGGCTTATGACATTGTAAGGGATCAGTGATAAGATTCTGTTCAGACCTTCTTTGAGCTGGCTCACTGTGCTGCAGGACCTCTCCCAATAGCCACCCACCTGCACGACATCCACGGTGACAATTATCAAAAGACAAGACAAGGTTATGACATATTTCACTTTAAATTGCAATGAAAATTGTGATGTTCATGGATATCGTTACAGTCAAATGAGTATTATTAGTGTATAATTTTTATTTTGGGAATTTCATTCAGAATGTAAGTACAGTACTACATTATTGAGCCACAAATGTTAAGTGTAAGATGGACAAGAGGTGGTATTATATTTTGGAGTAAGATATTAATTAATTCACAAATTTTCTCCTCGACCTGTGCTGAGTTAGGGTAGTAGAGATTCTGACGGGATGGTAGAGAGGTAGTACGCTCACATATGAGTTGTCTAATCTGGGTTTGATGCCACAAGGTGGGGGATCAGTATTTTTTGAAGGCTCTTTTTAGTTCTTTTGTCAAGGATGATAAAATCGTTACGTTCTTATTATATAGAAGATTAATGTTTTTTGTTTTTTTCAGGATGTTTGATCAAAGTCGAGACAGTATTGAAGAGAGGCTTGTACCCTCAGTGTGGATGCACTAACACCAAGGATTTTGCGAGAAGAGGAAGATAAAGCCTTTATAACGAGAGAGCTCATAAAACATGATACCCCACGCAGTGTTCCGATGTATACAGGAGGGTCTTGCCGTTCGGGGAGAGTATGGGGGGTTACGTTCTTGAAAGTCACTGTGAACAGTAAATCCGCAATGCACAACCTTAATGGGTAATGTGGAAAATAGGGTTCAGTACTCCAACTTTAAAATTTGTCAAAACACCACCCTTAATTAAGATGTTTGTGCGTTTGTTGGTGCTATTTATTTTCATGAATGAAAGAGTTATTACAAAACAAGGTGGATGAGTTTGGGAGGTGACAAAAACAAGCCGATTGCATTATATTTCAGGTCTGGATCCAAATCCGGCCTATCAGTACTGTCGATATTGTGTACTATCAGTTGGGAACAAAACGTAAACCGTTCAGCCTGGCAGAGGTATGTGCACTACTGAGTGACATTCTAGTTTGGAATGATTTTCAATTTTGTTTCATTGTCAGGCAGGCTTGGTGTTGGCTTAATGGTGAGGGTGGCAGGCTTGGGATCCAAGGGTCCTGAGTTCAAATCCCGCTTAGCTGTTGAATTAATAGCAGGTGGGGTTAACTCAGCCTGTCATCCTTCCGAGGTCAGCAAAATGCATGCCAGCTTGCTGGTATACTGCGTCGGAGTGGCGACCCATCTAGGTTTGTGCCCAATAGCCAAGGAGACTGCTTAGGCAGCACCAACACTCTGCACAGAGTCGGATCTCCTCCTCCTCCCCACCCAATCTCCTCAATCTCCTCCTCCCCACCCCCATGCTCACATTTCCACAGAACTCACACAGTCCACTATCAACCTCCTTCTGGTGAAACTCCCCAAATTAACAATCCCCGTTGAGCTCCATTCATTCATTCCTGAAGCTTCCCCCCCCCCCCCACCCTGTGGAACCAACTACAACATTCTCTTCGATCTCATTCTTCCCTCGAGATTTTCCTCACCTCTTCAGATAATTGCCCATGCAAAACCACGAACTTATCTATCCCCATTAACCACCTCTCCCCTTCCTCACCACCCACGCCCCTCCCCAATTTTTTCCCAGTTTTCCCTTCCTGAGAGTTTGTTCCTGTATCCATATTGTCGACCCCTTGCATTTCAGATCAAGTCAGGTATGGGAGAATGCGCCAGCGCAACGTATCGCAGCGTCCACTTTCCGCCGTTACTCCAGGGGCCTCCATCTGGCCATCCCCCAGGCACATGCCTGGCCCATCCCTATCTGCTTGAGATGCCGATCAACCTGCTGCAACCACTTGGCACATGGTCGGCCCATTGGCCTCCTCCACTCAGGAGACTCCCTCACTGAGAGAATCTGGTTTAGCAAGATCAGTGTCAGGAAAACGAGCCACATGTCCATACAGCCACAGCTGATGCAGGTAACAAATCTCATCTGAGTTTCTCTCAGCAAACGATCAATGGACACAAAGTCTGACCAATGATAGCCAAGGATTTTCTGAAGAGAACTGGTACTGAAGGAGTTAAGTCTCCATCTCAGATCCTTGCTCAGAGTGCAAGTCTCACGTCCACAGAGCAAGACTGGAAACACCAAGAACTTCAGGACTTGGACTTTTATCCTCCTGCATAGGTACGCATCACATCCCATGATCCAGTGAATCCATGACTCCCCAGACCTGACCAAGACATCTATTGACCTCTGGCTTACAAAATACGAAGACTTGAATATCACTGCCAAGTTCAGTGAATCTTTCCGTGACCTCAACATCCTCAACACAAACAGGTACACACAAAATAGCAGCATCCAAGATGTCATTGAAAGCCTGGCTCTTAGTTTTGACCCAGGAAACCCATAATCACAGCGGCTCCGACTCCTCATTCAGCAACCCGAGGCCCCATAAGGATATCCAGCATCTCTGCAAAGATGGCTGTATTATCTGAGAAATAAAGGTCCAATATCTTGACGTTCTCAAATGATGCACCGCAGCTTGATCTCTCCGACATCCTCCCGAGAATCCTGTCTACATAAGAACTGAAAAGCATGGGGGCAGAACACACCCCTGACAAACTGCAGCAACAACTGGAAATAAGTCGGATATGGAACTACCACACCTCACAGCACTCTCAGAACCGAAGTATAGTTCAGAAATCAGATTGATTCGTTTTGGTGGTTTTGATTAGTTGATTTGTCTTGGTGGTTTTGATTGGTTAAAATCAAAATCAAAACCAGAAGACTGAGAATCTTCCAGAGGGCATCGTGAAGCACTGAATTGAATGCTTTGTGGAGATCAACAAAGGCTGTGAACAGCCCTTGGCAAAACACTCAACTGCATTGGATGAGGACACGAAGAGCATGAATACGGTCAATCGTTGACCTCTTTGGTGTAAAGCCCGACTGATCTGGGTGCTGGTGCTCAAGCAGATGGTGGCAAACCCTATCAAGAATTATCCGAGCAAAGACCTTGCCCGGCACTGAGAGCAGCATCACCCCTCGGTAGTTGTTGCAGTCTTGGTGATCATCCTTCCCTTTCCAGAGAGAGACAACAAGGCCCCTCTTCCAGTCAGTTGGGATGATGCCTGTGCTCGAGATAGAGCACAGAACTGCATGCAACTACATGAGCACAGCATTTCCACCAGCCTTGAGAAGTTCAGCATGGATGCCACAGATACCAGGAGCTTTACACCATTTCAGCTGGTTCACCACAGCCTGAGTTTCCCCAAATGAAGGTGGTTCATAGATGAATGGTGGGTCAGCAATAGGGATAGTTACACCCCTGACATCCAACTCAACAGCTGGTGGGTCAGCCGGGTACAGCCGCTCAAAGGCCCAGCAGGACTTCACTTCAGACACTCCTGTCAAGAGCCCACCATGTTCCACATTAACTGCAGTACACCAAGATATGGGCCTAGAGGAACACAATGCATGAATTCGTGTGTAAGCAGGACGAGAATCACTTGACCACAGGTCAAGGACCACACAGGAAACAAGAGGGGTGGGGGAGGGAAGCACAAAACAGTGGGGAACAGAGGCAACAGGAGATCTGTGGAAGGGAGAGGGATGATTGATGGTACACGGGGTAAACAAGATGGTACTACAGGAACTTTTAGGAAGGAAAACAGGGATAGTGAAGGAGGTGGGCTTGGGGTAGATTAACGGGGTAGAAAAGATCAAGATTTTGGATTGGAGAAGACATGAGATGGTGGTGAACAGCTGTTTTGAATACCTGGAGGGAGGAGTGGGATTGAAAAATGTGTGGGAGTTTGTTCCAGCAGCGGGAAAAAAGAGGAATTAAAGAGTAAAGATGAGCAGTAATTCTTGATTTTCATAGTTTCACCAGAAAGGGTTTTTTGGTAGACTTTGAGCACCCTGGGAAATATAGGGGAGGGGGGCAAAGTATAGACAGAGTTGGGGGGGGGAGCAAGGCCGGAGAGGAGATGATAGAAGACCTGCCTCTGGTGAGAGATTGAGAGACCCAAAGACTCAGCTTCATCATGGGAGATACCAATCATACAAAAAGCCTTGGTTAACACAGTGTGAAGCCGAGCTGGGTGTGAGGCAGGAGCACCAGCCCAGAAGGGAGAGCAGAACCCCATCAGGCTGAAGATGAAAGCTTTGTACGTGGAAAGAAGCTCAGGTGTGCCAAGGAAGGACTTTGCACGATGGAGGATGCCCAGTCGGCGACTGGCTTTGGAGACCAGCTTAGAGATGTGGCTTTCCCAATAAAGGTCATGGCAGATAGCGAGGCCCAAAAGCTTGAATGAAAGGACTTCAAGGGAATTGTCGAGAAAGCAGATTGTGGGGGGGGGGGGGGGGTTGCAAAAGGTCCTTTCAGAGAGACACAGGGAGAGTGTGATATTTGTCAGGACTGAAAGACATGTCCCAAGTGTTTGACCAGCTTGTGGTTTTATCCAGATATGCAGGGGGGAGAGAGAGAGAGGAGAGAGAGAGAGGGGGAGAGAGAGAGGGGAGAGAGAGAGAGAGAGAGAGAGAGAGAGAGAGAGAGAGAGAGAGAGAGAGAGAGAGAGAGAGAGAGAGAGGAGGCTGCTGCTTGCCAATCAGGAGGATGAGAAATGGTACGGTAGAGAGTGGAGTCATCAGAAAAGAGATGAAGAGGATTTTCCAGAGAGTCAGAGAGATCATTGATGAAAACCAGAAAAAGCACAGGGCCCAGAACACTGCCTTGAGGAACTCTGGCCTGGACAGGAAGAGGCCATTAAGAGCCACGTGTTGACTGCGACAGGAGAGGAAGTCCACGAGCCATGAGTGGAGATTGCGTTGGACACCATAAGAAGAGAGTTTGTTGAGCAGTGCGGGATGCCAGACCATATTGAAAGCTCACAATATGTCTAGGGAGATGGCTTTGATCTCAAGTTTGGCATTTAGGACCTCCATCCATTGTTGGGAAAGCAGAAGAGAAGAGGAAGGATTTAATGTCAGAAGCGACAGATGATTCCATAACCTTCCTGATGATTGGGAGCAGACTGATTGGTCTGTAGTTGCATGGATCAGTTTTTGCACCTTTTTTATCCAGAGCAGTAATGTTTGCTGATTTCTAAGCAGATGGAAGATGACCTTGAGTAAATGAGGGTGAATAGATCAGAGAGAGGTTGAGCAAGAGCAGCAGAGCAGGTTTTTTAGGATACGAGGGCTGACGCCATTTGTACCGGTTGCAGAATCTGAGTCGAAGTTTGACAGCAAGCACTCCACCTTGTTAGGAGAAAAGGATGCAGAATGGCTGGGTGCAACTGTGTAAGGTGGGAACAGAAAGTGATGGGTTTGGGACACAAGATATAGAATCAAACACGGAGTTTAGGCATTCAGACTTTTCACGTGCAGTGTCAGCTGTTATGTGCAGCCATTTGGGGTAAGGGAAGGGATGGAGGGGGAACATGCACCAAAAAACAGTCTTAACCTGATGTCACCAGGATTTGTAGGAGGGAGACAGGTTTGGGAGTTCAGACTTGAGATTGGAAAAATGCTGTTTCCTGGCTCTCCTGAGACACACACTTGTTCTGTGCATTGTGGAAAGAACTGAGATTGCCTTCAGTAGGATTTGCCTTCCATAAGGTGAAGGCAATTTGTTTCAGGACAACTGCCTCACCAGAAGCTTCAGTGTACCATGGATGGGAGGAAGGGTAGGACAACTGAAGATGAGATGGGATAAATCTGTGCATGAGAGAGAGCAAATTTCTTTGTAAAAATTCCCAGGATGAGTTGATGTCAGAGAGATAGTAATGGGAGTCTAGAAGTTTGATGGCTGATTGAAGACCCTGCCAGTCGGTAGGCCAAGATTGCTTGCACATAGGTCTCCTAGACCCCCCTCAGTGCATGTTCGGTTTTACACATCAACTCCATGAACAGCTCAGCTCTGCCATTAAGCCTAGCCCTGCGACTCTGGTCAATGGTATTCAGTGTCCCTTGGGACATAAATTTCTTCTTCGCCTGACAGTGGATGCCATGACATCCACCGGCAGCATCAAGGAAGGTAGTGCTGAAGGCACTCCGAAACTCTTCAGGATTCCCAAAAACACCCAGACCCCCCAAATCCCCTCTCAACCTGTACGCAAACACCTGAGCTACCCTCTCATCCTCGAGCTTGCCAACATCCAGCTTAGTTTGGGATGGTACCATTCTCCTGGAATTAATCTGCAACTTCTGAGTTGTTACAACAAGCCTGTGGTCGGTATTGAATAACTGAGCACTCTGATAGATGCTGCAGTTCTGGATTATCCTCCAGCGACTATAGACGAGCACATGGTCAATCTCCTTTGCCACGCCGCCAGTGCTGGAACACCAAGTCCAGCGATGAGGCTGTGGGTGCTGAAAGCATGAACCAGTCACCCTAAGTCCATAACTTCTGGCAAAGTCAAGGAACTTAGTGCTATTCTGGTTCACTGTTCCAGACCTATGGGGACCAACACACGTCTCATAACCATCCCTGCCAGTGTCAGTTGATGCATTCAAATCCCTCAACACTGGAAGGGTATCTCAGCTGGGGCACTGATCAACCACAGACTCAAACACGGCAAAGAATATCTTCTTCACAGTGACATCACTCACTTCAGTCGGAGCACATACAGAGACCAGGGTAATGACACCCAAGGAGTGACGAATCATCAGTCTCATAATAGGCTCATTGACCAGTGTTACCTCAATTATCATGGGAGTCAGCTTATTAGATACAGCTAAAGTAACTCCTCGGGCATAGTAACCATCAGAGCAACCAGATGGGTAGTAGGAGTAACTACCCTCCATATTGTCACTACTATCATATCTCTGAACCTCAGAGAGTGCTGCAATAGCAATGTTCAAACGCTGGAGCTCAGATGATAGCAGAGACAGGTGATCATCCTCTCTTAGGTATAGCACATTACAGGCACCCACCTGAAGGGACCGCCTCAGGTTAACCCGAAGAGACCTCCATCAGGTGGATGACACCTCAGCACCACCTCGACACATATCACTACAATCCAACCCAGGAAGGTTACTCCATGCTTTTCCTGTGAAAGAATGTGGGTCCAGAAGTCTTTGCCCGAATCCCGTCATCCAGCGAGTTGCCATGTGAAGGACGACTGCACAAAAAGTACTGCCACAGAGTGGATTTTCAGTTTTATTTGCATTTCTTATGTGTTTTGCGGAACGACGTGTTTTATGGTGGCTGGAGTGCAAATCCTGCCACCAACCTCTGAGAAAAAGGTAACCCAACTGCAGGAGGACGTCCACAGACACAGTTGCATCTTCCCCTACCCCTCATTCTTATCAGCATCCCTTGTTAGTCTGTCTCAGTCTATTTTGTCCCTTGGCCTTGCTGTTGGCAATTTCCCCTTCTCTCAGTCAGTTTTTCCCTCTTTCTATTGTTCCTATTGTTCTGTTGCTTCCTGACCTCTTCTGTGTTCTAGCTCTTCCACAATTCATTGACTTTGTATGCAAAAAAACATATATACATATACGTATATTTTAATAACCGGATATATGTGATTACAAAGCGATCGCCAAGGGTAAGCCTCCTCCTCCCTCCTCCCTGAGGGAGGCTTACACTTGGCGATCACACTGTGACTTACCCTTGGCCCACAATCCAATGATGGCTATATTTTTTTAGACCACCATATGACCTTGACCTTCAACATTTATGGATAGAGTATAAATTAAGAAATTGTGTCCCCATCTAGAAACTATCCATATAACTCAACAGCATGAAAATTGGAGGAAGATTTTTCAAGTTGTGATCAAAAAGGTGTTTGTTTTTTTTACTCGGCCACAATCCAAAAAAGTAGGTCAAGGACACAAAACAAATACCAGGTATACAAATTTAATGCAGGTGCACTATTATGATGCAAGAACATCTTGGAAGGCCCAGCGGTCTTTGAGATTCCGCATTGTCAAAATTGAGCAATGACAAAAAACTAATTTTTTTCAGACTACCATTTCACCTTGATCTTTAACCCAGAGGGTTATGATGTAAATGAAGCATATATTCGCCTTGCCCTAGGCCATATGAAATGGGTAATTTCGTTCTGATCGGAGAAACCTTTGTTGAGTTATGGTGAAAAATGTTAAATTGTCTAATTGGGTCATGACCTTCAAATTAGGTCAAGGTCAAAAAAAAATCAACCCACATACTTTTATTCCCATTGCTGATGCAAAATTTCATTCTGAAAGTCCTCAGACATTGTCAGAAAAAGAAAGGGAGAAAAACCGAAATGGTGGTTCACCACTCCTCAGGGTGTAAGACCTAGACCTGTAACCTGGAGGGGTGTGAGGTAAATTAGGCATAAATTGGCCTTGCTCCAGGTTATCTTGAGGGCAATTTCATTCTGTTTGGACAAACCTGAGTCAAGTTATGATGAAAATTGTTAAAATATCTATAATTAGGTCATGATCATAAAATTAGGTCAAGGTCAAAAAATTTTAGGGCAACCTCGCTTACTTTTAAATTCACATTATTGATGCAAAATTTCATTCGTAATTTCCCAGCCGGAAATTTCTGAAATACAGCTCGGAAATTAGGAGTGCAGGAAAAAAATTTTTAAATGGAGGTTTACTACTCTTCGGGTTCTAAGAAACTCTGCGGTACCATTAAAATTTGGAGGTGCTAATTGTAGAAACAAACCTGACAATGTCAATAAGCCTTCCCTTATCCTATCGGGGAGGCTCAATAATAATAATTATTCTAATATTAATAATAATAATAATAATAATCACAAAACCTCTACATAATCTTTGATTGAATGACCTTTGCAAACCTTTAAATCCACATATCTCCAAAAAGGCATCCATGTGGGTTATGACATACACCCTTTATATTGATACAACAATAAATAGACAGAAATGTAAAATGCATTTAAAATAAAATGTATTTGTGGTAGAAGGAAATATTAGTTGTTTTATTATTTAATTGATCAAAGGCTCATTTAAGGAACATGGATTGGAAGTGATTAATAGCAAAATAAATACAATCCTTTATGTAAGTTTAATATACACTGCAATACATTCACAAGATACTGTCTAAAACCATAACCATATTTTACATCACTAACTACAACCATAAATGTATAACCACAATGTACATGAATAAATCATACAGTCGATAACCACTGAGTGACGTTGGCACAATAGCTGTAATATTAGGCTCCTGCAACACATGAACAATGGCGTGATATTAATTAATAAATTTAATTTGTGAATGAACGGCAGATTAAACAGGACTTTGACTGACCCGTGCAAACTCCATTGGCTTTGGAAGCAGGCACATGACCATGACGTCAAAACGAGCATCACAGACACTTTTAAGCCATTTGGTGACAAATTGAGGCTTAAGCTTTTCCACGATGCTGCCAACATCATCATCAAGCATGTACGCTGTGGAGTGGAACCATTGGAAGACCATGCTTACGAGACGCGCCAAGGTCTCTGTCGGTGTGTTTTCATTGGGGGTGCAGAGGCTCAACTGCAACATAAGAAAATAAAAAGACCCAGGAACTGCGTTTAATAACCATAAACATTGACATCCTCAGCAGCAAAATGACAGCCACTCAGAACTCCCACGATATATTGTGGGCATTGAATTTGCACTTCTTTTGAACAAAAACTGTAAACTATCGAGCATAGACATTACTGAAACGTTTCACAATTTATGGAGTCAGGATTATCATTACTTTCGGCATGTACACAAGAGTTTACAGATGTTTCAGCAAAAAATTTGCTAACCAACCAGATTATTGGAACAACTGCTCAGGTTCTGTGACCAAAAACGGATTACCAATAGCCAGATGGCAAACTGGCTGAGGAGACGCTGGTCCTGCATGACATCATCGCTGCTCTCTGGTTCAGCATGTTCAGGTGAGAGATTCGATGCTGCCCTGGCTGCTTTCCGTCGGTGGTTGAGTGCATACTCACGCTGTTCTGCATGATATTCCACTTCCTTCAACAAGCTGTAGGGGGATAATGTGGAAATGACTTGTTGAGTGGACACCTTCCTCTTATATTTTAAAAGGAGCAGTGTGTGTGTGTGTGTGTGTGTGTGTGTGTGTGTGTGTGTGTGTGTGTGTGTGTGTGTGTGTGTGTGTGTGTGTGTGTGTGTGTGTGTGTGTGTGTGTGTGTGTGAGAGAGAGAGAGAGAGAGAGAGAGAGAGAGAGAGAGAGAGAGAGAGAGAGAGAGAGAGAGAGAGAGAGAGAGAGAGAGAGAGAGTGAAGGAGAGACAGAGTGAAGGAGAGAGAGAGAGAGAGAGAGACAGAGACAGAGACAGAGACAGAGACAGAGACAGAGACAGAGACAGAGACAGAGACAGAGACAGAGACAGAGACAGAGACAGAGACAGAGCGAGACTTGACTTTTATGTCCTTTTATTATAAAATGTACAAAAGAAACAAGTGATGCAGCATTGTGCAGATTCAATCAAAACATGAATCAGGAACAGGAATGACTTCGGATGTTAAATTAATACAATAAGAATAAATTTTCTCCTTCCACTCTGCACAATACTTCAATTTTACACCATTTGTCAATGAAGCCATTAATTCGCGAACTCTCTCGATAAAACAGGAATTCCATTTTGAGATGGGCACACACACAGAGCCTTTAAAGGCAAGCGGAGCACTGCATTCCTGTGAATTAACACCAGAAATCATCTTCTTGCGAGTGATGTATATTGCGAGTTTCGCTTCAGCGAGCAGGAAATTAGCAACTTAAATTCCGACATTGTTGTTAGATACCGGTATGCAGAAAATAAAATAATGGAATGAAAAGCAAAAGCCTAATCTTTGGGAAAAAAGTTTCAAGAGTTTAAACAGTGGGATCAACCTTTGACAACCAACATAAGCATGGAAAACATCCTCGGATTGATGGCAAAAAGGACATTCATCGGATGAAACAAGGTTCAATCTTTTGAGGAATACGTTTGAAGTCAAGGAATAATGTGCGAGTCTCCACTGTATGTCTCCGGCACGTTTAGATACAGGTGATGTGTACATGGAAGACCAGGTGGGAGATGATGGAACCCCTGCGGGCAGAAGCTCTTTCCAGTGGGTAGTCAGTGCATTATTGGGGTTGGCAGAGGTAATAACATTGAGACATTGCACATACATGGCAGTCTTTGTACATGTTTGTAGAGGCTTGATGGAAGGAGAGTTAGAAAAAACGAAATCAGGGAAGTCAGGTTGTGTTGTACTTCCACCTTGAACATCACGTGATGGAGGCCACGACAAATTAAAAAGATTGAAAACTTTAACAATTGAACGTAGAATTAGTCCAATTATTCGTGTTGATTTAACATTGCAAGCTTCCAATATCTGGTTCGGAGTCTGCCATTCAGAATATGTGTGATTGACAAAGTCTTCCACAAGGAAGAAGCCAGATTCAATGAAGGATTGAATGAGGGACCTGCTTTGAAAGTCATGGTGAAAGAGGCTGTTGTAAAAAACAGGTTCACGCATGAAATTACTAAATTTATACGAATCCTTGTTTCGTACTGGAAGGAGGCATTGACTGGCATTTAGGAGACTTTGATAGAAGGAGGGCAGTAAGGAGGTGTCAACTCGCTGCAGATCAAGTAGAACAAGTTCAA
Source organism: Eptatretus burgeri (assembly GCF_056783735.1). Taxonomy (NCBI): domain Eukaryota; kingdom Metazoa; phylum Chordata; class Myxini; order Myxiniformes; family Myxinidae; genus Eptatretus; species Eptatretus burgeri. The sequence continues at coordinate 41,167,829 of NC_140969.1, read as the reverse complement.
GTCCACACTTGAGCTTGCCAGCTTGCAGGAGCAAACAGGAAGCCAGCGGCCGCCAGGACAGGACCTCCTTGTATAGAAGTTGACGCAAGGTAGTCAGTCGAAAGGACAGTATTTTGCTGGTAATGTCCACGAGTCCTTGACCGCCTTTTTCTAGCGGGACACTCAGAAGATCTGCTCGGAGCCGGTGCATACCATTCCAGAAAAAGTTAACAAGGATTCGTTGCAAATTCAGGATTAGTGATTTGGGGGGTTGTAAGGCAATCATCCGATGCCAGAGTTTGGAAGCAGCTAAATTATTGATTATTAGCACTCTGCCTCTGTAAGATAGTAAGCTGGATAAACTTTTCCAGCAATTAAGGGTGTGAAAGATTTGATCCACCATCTGGTCCCAATTTTTTAAAGAGAAGGTCACGTTCCCGAGAAAAACACCCAGATGTTTAACACCATCATGCCTCCACTGCAAGGCATTAGGCAGCGGAGGTGGGATAAATAACTCTGAAGGACCAAGGCACAACGCTCTACTCTTTTTCCAGTTAACAGAGAGACTTTGAGAGAGACTTTGGGAAAATTAAAATTTTGTAGAGCATTTGTAAGAGCAGCAATGTCAGATTGAGTATTGATAATTACACACAGATCATCAGCATATGCAAGAACCTTAACTGAAGGTACCACTGAAAAACCAGAGAGCTTGTGGCGTAAATGAATGAGCAAGGGTTCAATGAAAAGTGAGTACAGGTACCCAGAAAGAGGGCAACCTTGTCTAATTCCTCGCTGAACTGGAAAAGGTGAACACAAACTGTTATTAATGTTTAGTAGACTGGAATTATTGTGATACAGCAACTTAATGCAGGAAATAAAGAAAGATCCAAACCCAAACCCTTTTAAAACTTAAAATAAATATGAATGGTCAACGTTATCGAAAGTTTTTTCTTGATCGAGAAAAATCAGCCCAGCATTGACGTTCTGACAATGGCAAATCGAAATCAAATCGCGAACAGAAAATATATTGTTAAATATTGATCGACCAGGAATGCAATAGGACTGGTCAGGAGTTACAATGTGTCCTATTATAACTTTTAAACGATTGGCAAGTAATTTGGACAAGATTTTATAATCAGCAGAAAGTAGAGAGATTGGGCGCCAGTTCTCAACAAGTTGAAGGTCACCTCTGTTGGGGATTAGTGAGAGGATAGCACGTCTGCAGCTCAAAGGAAGTTCACCAGCTTGTATGCTTTCTTGAAAGACTGTTAATAGACATGGTCCCAGCAGATCCCAGAAGGTGCTGTAGAATTCTACTGGCAACCCGTCTAACCCAGGTGCTTTGCTGGTGGTCAAGGTTTTTACAACACTTGTAAGTTCATCTAAGGTAATTTCACCTTCAACAGTCAATTTCTGTGTTTCAGTAAGTGCAGGTAAAGAAGTAGTAAAATGATGCGTGTGGTTTAACGAAGCGTGCTTGGCAGAATAGAGGTTTGAAAAATAATTTTTAACAGTGAGTTTAATATCACTCGGATCAATCAGCGTCTTTCCATCAGCAGAAAGCAAGGATAATATTTGTTTCTGATTTTTGGAAGTTGTTTCCAACTTGAAGAAGAAACTGCTGGGAGTGTTTAGTTGCTGTAGGTGAATCATTCTCATTCGAAGGAGTGCACCTTTTGCCTTCTCGACCAATAACTCGTTCAGAAGAGCTTTCTTTTCGTGCAACATTTGCTGCTGTCTATTGTCATTAGAGGAGGACACTGTATTTTGCAAGTTTAGAATTTGTGTCTTCACTAATTCTATGTCAATGTCACGATTCAGAGTACTGTGTCGTGAGAAGTTTTGACAGAAAACTCCAATTTGAACTTTGGTATTGTCCCACCACTGACGTTGACAAGAGAACTGATCGTTCGTGATGTAGTGTGCCCAAAAGGTTTTAAAGGAAGTAACAAATAAATCATTTTGAAGAAGTGCTGTGTTAAACTTCGAATAAGGGCTCCCCCTCTTAACTAGTGGCAATTGAAACCGCATAACAACAACATGGTGATCAGAGAACCCAGATGGGAGAATTGAAGTGTTGAAGACAAGGTTAAGAAAATGATTAGAAACGTAGAATTTATCAAGTCGACCTGAAGACACTCGATTGTTAGAACAGCGACACCAAGTAAATTGTTGTTGCGTCGGATGTTGCAGTCGCCAAATGTCAGTCAACTTGAATTTTGAAATGGAGCGAGCAAGAGCTCTCGTACTGGCTGCATGTGGCTCAGCACCATTCCTATCAAGAGGGGGGTTTAGTGTACATAGAGACATAGAAAGTGGCCAGGGGGGATATTAGCAGGAAATGATTTAAGACAATCAAAAAAAGAAGATCTTTCAGGATTTGTGCTCAGAGCATATAGATTGACAATGGTGAAAAGCTGCTGACGAATGGAAAAGGTCAGGGAAGCTAAATGTCCTTTTACAATTTCTTTGAAGGAGACTAAAGTTAAAGGAAGAGTTTGCTGAAAGTAGATGGCTATCCCGGCAATCGGACTTGAAAGACTGCTAAAGAACCAATGCCCTTTTAGAAATAATTCCCATTCAGCTGAAGAAGAGTCAGTGGAATGAGTTTCTTGTAGTAATAAGATATCAAACTTGTTGCACTCGATTAGTTGTTTAACTTGCACTTTGCGGAGAGAATTACGACCACCATTGATATTTAAGCTTGCAATGGATATTTTCATCGAAGGTATGAAGAGGGGAAAGGACAGAGGTCATCAGGTAGAACAGCATCAACCATTATTTTTGAGTTCGTTCCGAGAACGACTTAAAAATTTCCTCAAACGATGACGTTGAGGGTCGGTAAGATTGTATCGATCAGGTCTGGAAATCATTATTCGGGTCATTTGAATAAAGTCTTCTGGAACTGGAAAATTGTCTTTAATTTTGACATTCTTTTTTCGAAAACTTTTGTGCAAGAAGGTGTGAATAGTATCTGGGGAAATTGAAGAAGCGTCTTCAAGCTTTAGAGAAGAAGTATCGCTACCCGCATCACTTGAAACAGAGACAGAAGAAGATGTCCCGTCAGACTCGTATCCCCCCATACTATCTGCGGCAATACCCAGCTGTTCTTCAGCAGTGACTTGATTAGATATCACAGGCACGGCTGCCTCCAAATTACAATCAATCTGTACATCCGGTGTGTTAATTTTGACTGGGGTAACTGTACATGGGAGGGAGGTTCCATCAATTCAACCGGGGACCTCAGATTCGTCAGGCACGGTGGGAGTACCAGTTTTGTC